>NC_081413.1:523311088-523411088 GCF_030272615.1 Cryptomeria japonica
AATTAACTTTTTGGTTGGATGCTAGATTCATGGTCTCAAAATAAAATACATAACAACCATAGAAACAACTATTGTATCCAACATATAATCAAATAAAAAATAAGGAAACTACTTACAAAATATGTCCTCATTTTCTTGTATCACTTTTCTATCTAGACTTGTATGATTTTCCTATTGTGAAGTTGGAGCTCTTTGTGATCAATAATATTAATGATCCATGTAGATTTGCCCTTTTTAATCCACCTAAAGGACTTTCCAATCAAGTATATTATAGGAATCAAATATATTTATTTATCAAATAAACATGGAATACATCTGCCCCTCTAGAGAGGGGTAGAATAATTCTTCCTAACTTGACAAGTGAAGATCACTCCATTTGGTGGTAAAGTAAGCCTATAAACCACTAGACTAATCTTCTCTTAAATATTGAAATGAAACAAAAACTATGGAGTCAATTTGGAATCCTTTCTAAACTTTCTTAAATGTTTATCTAAACTCTAAAACACCTTATCTCCCACCATTAATTCCCTCTAAGCTACCCTCTTAACACATGAATAACTCTTTTATCAATTTGATGATTTCTTTAACCCCTCCCTAATGATCTAAATCTATGTTTAATACTCCTAGAGTATATCAAAATCCCACAATCTAATTCACTAATCCATCCTGTCCAATAGTAGTCCTCTACTTCTTACCATATAAATATTTGAATGGAGTCATTTTCAATAATAGTTGATAAATAATTTTATACATAAACTCAAATAAAGACAAGTAAGCTTCAAACTTATAATAAACCCTATAAAACAACCTCAACATATCTTCCATCACCTAGCTAACTCTCTTAGTTTGATCATTTTTCTCTAGATCATAAGAACTAAGATTTGAAAGAAAAAGTTACAATAAGAGTTTCCCAAAACCTAGAAGTCAACAATTTATCCTTATAAAAGATAATCACCTCTAGAACCCTATGAAATCATATAATCCCTTAAGTCTCCTAGTTAAGGCCTATGTATCATCCTTCACATTCCCTAGAATGAAATGTATTGACCTTAATCAACTTATCCACAACTACTAATCATAGTGACTTTTGTCTTCAATATCCTAATAAAAAAATCCACAAATTAATGGTCCAGTTGTGAAAAAGTATATCATGAGGATATAATTATACTCTAGATGTTTGTATTGTCTCCATCATTTTCAAATCTAAACACTTAGCCACATCATTCTTTATGTCACTCTATAAGTACAAGAGTGACAATTTCTCAAGGATAACATGAATTTTAGTTACCCCTAGGTGAGAATTGTAAGGTGTATCAATAACTTCTCCCAAAAATATATATCACTCTAAAATATCAATCCATCATCATTTTATAATAAATCTTCTTGTGATCCAAATCATGTTGAATAATGTAATATAACTCATTATAACTCTATGCATCATAAATATATTCTCTTATATACACTTAAACTTTTTAACATAGATGCTATGATTTTCCCGCATAATAAGAACATTTATCACTATTATATTTCCCTTTCACATGAAATTTTATTCTGAAAATTATTGAAGTCCAACTATATTCTCTACCATACATTTACATTAGGCTGATAAATATTTTGAACCCCAATGTTTTGAACTTTTCCCTATTTTGAAGTGCCATACTATTTAATTTAAGTAAACACTCTACATTGGATACCTCTATTTACTTGTGGGTCAATATATCGCCCTATTTCTTCACGTTGTTGACACAATTCAAGTGATGGGAAGGGGATAAATCAAGCAGGTAGGGAGATATCATCAGATATTAGCAACAAAGAGAATCATTCAAGCAACTAATAAATAACCATAAGGAAGCCATGGTTTCTACTAGTAATAAACCCATTAATAACGAGGCTTCTACACTCAAAGTTTGCATCAGATCTTTATAGCTTGCAAGGATACAATAATCAAGGGGTCTTGTTTTTGAAAAAATTGGTGGAGATATTGTATCTATTTTATCATAGTCAATTGTGGAATAAGAGAAAGATTGGAGTGAAATGTAGATAGTACCAAAATACCTACACCAAAAAGTTCCCGTTTTGGCATAGGCAGGGGGCAAACAAATAAAGATTGTGAAATTTGGTTCTACATCCACCCATTGATTTGCTTGAACGTTACTGAAGCCTTTTCAACAAATCCATTTTGTGTATATCCTACAATCATGGCAGTCCATGACACCATCTACATTTCTTTGAGGCATTTGATCAAATAGTTCGCGTGCTTTGTTTATGCTTCCATATTTTGGAAACATGTTTATGAGAACATCTACCTTTCATTTGCTAGACCATCTCTTACAGTAGTATGAACCATCATATACTTAATATATATACTTGCAATACATTGACAACAACATCTTTCATTACTTATATCATTCTTACCTATCATCTCTCTCTCTCTCTCTTTCTCTCACACAAATATTAACTCTATCTTATATATGTACACTATCTTATATATGTACATAGTATTTTTGATAAAGATAAATGGGTTTTACAAGGACCCGAAACCTAAAGTTTTACAATAGCCGGCCAATAGCCAAACTGACAAGAAACAATAGCAAAATAGGGGAGCAACCCCGTGCAGAAACAAAAACAAAGGAAACATAGACAAACAAGCCAAAACAAAGCTCTCAGTTAAGAGAGAGCACCAAATCCTTGTTCTTTTCGATGGAAATCTTGTTGATTTCCTCTAACTCCTCCATGATGAATTTGGAGGTACCCTTGTAGCTACTTCTGCTCTTGGTTCTGGAACTGGGTCCAATGGTTTTGTTGTCTCCAGAAGCCATATCATCTTTTGCAAGATCTTTCACCAGTTCACTATGATAGGATCTATAATCAGCAACCATGGCATTAATCTTTTCAAGCCCCTCAATGTTGTTGTTCATGGCTTCTTTACTAATGTCAACCAGATTCTTGAGATTTTTCTTAATCTCAGCCATGGATCGCTCCACCTTATCAATCCTTTGTTCATGATTGCATTTCATCACCTCAACATTCTAGGAGAGTTTTTGTGTCATAATCATGAGTTTCTCCGGTTTGTTGGGATAAGGGGAAGCAGTGAAAATACCAATTATTTCTTTAACCCCCATTTTGAGGGTGTCAATTTCATGCTCTGCCCTCTTCCAGCAGCTCTCCTAGCTTCTAGTAGCTTCCATGACTAGATTCATCAGACTACCAGCCTTTTGATTTCTACAGCTCTCTTCATTGGCTATGGTCCCCTATTTTTCTTTCTAGACATTGATAGGGATGTCTAGTTTAATCCCTTGGTTCATAATCTTTAGGCTGTGATCCTTAGCCGCCAACTTTTTCTTTTTGGTGAGGGGCTCAGCCTTGGAGATCAGTTTGTTGTTAGTCTTGTATTTTCTAGCCACCCATCTGGGGGGATTCTTGCTGCCGAACGTCCCGGGAGTGACCATCATCTCCCCTTCATCCGCAGGTTCATATTCAGGGCCATCAACAGGAACCCCACTTTCTGCCAGGTCCATTTCCGAGTCAAAGACATCTTGGACATTCGTCTGCAGGCCAATCTCAGCAAGAGGGGGCATAATTTCAAGGGATTTAGCGTGCTCCATGATAAGGACAATAAGTCCCTCATGGAGAACAGGGTTGTTAGGGTTCTCCAGATGTTTTTCTAGGCTATTTTCAAGGGAGGAGGCTAGATAGAAGGGAACATAGATGATTTTATCGTGGCAAAAATGATTTAAGATAGTGAAATGGTAGGAAAAGATGCTTGCATACCTGCCATTGAGGGTGATATACCTCATTATAAACTTAGCCATGTCAGCCCAGGGGGCCATGAGGTCTTTTCTATTATAGCCACCATCGACCATCTTGGTGACTCTAGAGCACTCCTTGTCTTTGTCAAAGAAACTTGACAAGTCCTCCTCCCCAGTTTTTCTATCCCTGTAAAATCTTCTTCCAGTCATAGCCAGAGTAGTGAGCATCGCCACCAAAGTTTCGTCAATCTGATAATCGACACCATAAGCCCTGAGACTCCCTTTTTTCCATTTGTTAACAAAGGCCTTCATAAGCAGAGGAGAGGGGTCATGAAGCCGATCCAAGTAGGGGACGAGACCACATCAACGACTTCCTACCAGACATCTTTATTCTTCTTCCACTTCTCACAAGTAAGGGGCTCTTGTCTATTCTTATCCCCTCCCATTATGCTCCTGGTCACCAAATAGTAGGAGATGGGCTCACTAACACCAACCCATTGCAGAAAATGGGCCACACCCAAAGGATATCCAAACAGTAGCAGAAAATCCACACAATGAGATAGAGGAATCCAATCGCCAAGGAGGTTTCTAGATCTTTGATTAGAGAAAACCAAAAAGAGTCGTTTCCCCATCAACTCAGTCATGTCATGATAATGGGGCCATTGATTAACATAGTAATCATTATGTTCCAGTTCACACAGATTTTTGGGGAAAGCATCCCTGCTACTCCACTAGTTGGTTGCCATGTATCCCACCGCTAGATTGGCCAATAGATCCGCCGCCTTATTGCCTTCCCGGTATATGTGCAAGATTTTAAAATCTATCAACTCATTAATTATATTTCATCAGTCCTTGATCAGGCTGACAATCATCTAGCTAGGATCCGTGCATCCACTCAGGCGGTTGACAATGTTTAGCGAGTCCGACTCCAGCCACACTTTAGTAAAGCCTTCTCTTTTAGCCATGTGTAACCCAATGTGGGTAGCACTGGCTTCCGCGTAGTGGTTAGTTTGGGTCATGTGTCCCTCTTTCTTATTATGACAAGTGGGTTTTTATAACAAGCTAGTTGTAGGTGGTGTATTTTTCTTTTAATAAATTTATCCATGGTAATATTTCTTAAATTGTGCTCTTTTGTCTTTCTAGCTTATAACAAACACCCTTCTTGATTTTCACCATTGAACTCCATTACACTGTCATTTAAGGTTTTCAATTTAATAGGGGTTGTACATATGTATCTTCCCAACATCATCCTACAACTAAATCCATGTCTTATATTAAAGACATACTCTTTGTTCCAATTTCAAAAAATATTTTCATCCTCCAGAATCTATAAATGTTTTTACCAGGTTTATCATAATTGTGAAAATTTATCCTTATTAAGTCAAGATATTCTTGTATACACTTCTCAACTAAGTGTAGGTGTTGTCCCATTAGAGATTGGCCCACTATAGTAGATGACTATGGTTAGTGGTCTTTGTTAATGTTGTTTTTGCATTGCAATTCAAATCTAGAAATATAATAGAGTGTACAAGTTGCTTTGCTTCCACTAAGAGACCTTTTGAGAGTGTAAAATGTGTGTAGCATTGTAACTAAGCCAAACCTTTAAAATGAATCATGATGTCTTCTTTTAGATAATAACCTAACAAACAAATTAAGACATCAAATTGACAAAAAATGGTTAAATTGAAATTTATTTAGATTTAAATTTTAAAATGACATGATCATTTTTAAATTCCTAAATCTGATTTAAAAATAGAAAAATCAATCATCATGACTCAGCACTAAAAACATATGACAGTATAATCACATTATACTTAAATTACTAGCTTTCCTATAAAGTACATTTGTCCATTGTTTATTACACCTTGAAGGGAGTCAAAATGAATCCCAAATGAAAAGTAAAAGCACAAAACATAATTTTCAACCCTCCAATGCTAAGATTAGGTATTTTTGAACCGTGATAAAGTTGATAAACTCCTAGAAGGCTTGTACAAATGAGCTTTTGACCCATAAGTGAACTCCAAAGTCCACTTTCTCCTTTTCTAAGTGGAGGAAAGAGTAGCTTTAGCTTTGAAAATTGAAGCATGGTTGCCCACTTCATACCTACTTACGTGACGATACAATTTCTATTCCTATGGCCCCCATTACTACCTATTATCCAGTCCCAAAAGGAAAAACTGAATATGACATATCCTAAATATCAGTCCTCTGCTAAACTGAAATGATGGAACATACCAACAAAAAATGTACACCAAGAGGGGTTGCATTTGTTAGGGTTTCAAGCAGATCCGAAGCAAATATGAACTAACAATTATATGCAGATTTAAATACAAAAGATAAAGAAATCCAACTGACTGCAGTTCCCCCTATAGTAAAAAAATACCCTGTAGTACTCCTCCGTGAATCAATATCACCTACCAGATCAGAGTCAACAAATCCACTTAGAGCAGCATTAGATCCTTTGAAACATAATGCCTTCGTAGTAGTTTCTTTCAAATACCGAAGAATCCATTTTACAGCATTCCAATGTTCCATACCCGGATTACTCATAAACCTGCTCACAACTCCCACTGCATGTGCAATATCTGGCCTTGTGCATACCATTGCATACATCAGACTGCCAACAGCTGATGAATACGGGATGTTAGACATTTTATTAACCTCTTCCTGTGCCTTTGGACACATCTCCTTAGTCAATTTGAAATGACTAGCCAAAGGTGTACTGACTGCTTTTGCATCCTGCATGTTAAATCTTTTCAACACCTTCTTTATATACTCACTTTGGGACAAATTCAAGGTTCTATTTTTCCTGTCCCGTGTAATCCTCATACCGAGAATTTGCTTAGCTGCACCCAAATCCTTCATAGCAAATGACCTGGCTAATTTTTGTTTAAGATCATTTATATGTTGCATGTTAGACCCAGCAACAAGCATGTCATCAACATAAAGCAACAAGATAATATAACTGCCATTATCAAATCTCTTAAAATATACACAATGATCAGAATGACATCTATGATAACCGTGTTCAGCCATGAAACTATCAAATTTTAAATACCATTGTCGGGGTGCTTGCTTTAGGCCATACAGACTTTTCTTCAACCTGCACACCAAGTTCTCCTTACCTTTGACCTCATATCCCTGTGGTTGCAACATGTAAATTTCCTCCTCCAAATCTCCATGGAGAAAAGCTGTTTTGACATCTAATTGTTCAAGATGTAAATCATCTGCAGCCACAAGACTAAGTACAGTTCTAATTGAAGTCATTTTTACAACTGGAGAAAATATTTCATCATAATCTATACCCTTTTTCTGTGCAAAACCTTTTACCACAAGTCTGGCCTTATATCTTTTCTGACCTCCTTCCTCCTCCTTCAGCCGATAAACCCATTTGTTAGGCAAGGCTCTTTTTTCTGCAGGTAAAGGGACTAAGTCCCAAGTCTTATTTTTCATCAAGGAGTCCATCTCCTCTTTCATGCCTAGTTGCCACTGTTGTTTGGCATCCACCTACATTGCTTCTTCATATTCTTCTGGTTCACCAGAATCCGTTAATAAAATAGAATACAAAGAAGGAGAAAATCTTTCAGGGGGTCTACTTGTCCTCGTAGAACGTCTAACACTTGTAGGAGTTTGTGGGACAATCTGTTGTTGCTGAGCATCAGGTACCTGTGGCATTTCATTTTCAAGAATCTCATCCAACACCACATATTCTTGTTTGTCCTGTTCATGCTTCTTTTCCTGCATTTGTTCTTTATACACAACCTTCTCATTGAATATAACATCTCTACTTCTAATTATTTTCTTATTTTCAAAATCCCATAACCAATAGCCATATTCATCTATCCCATATCCAATGAAGGTACATTTCTGAGATTTAGCATCAAGCTTGGTTCTGTTTTCTTTATCAACATGGACAAAAGCTTCACAACCAAAAGTTTTTAGAAAAGAATAATTTACCTTTTTACCAGTCCATGCCTCCTCTGGAATACCACCATCCAAAGGGGTTGAAGGTCCTCTATTTATCAAATAGACAGCAGTATGTACAGCATCTGCCCAAAAATGTAAGGGCAATCCAGCATGCAATCTCATGCTCCTTGCACGTTCCATGATGGTCCTATTCATTCTCTCTGACACACCATTTTCTTGTGGAGTTCCTGGAACTGTCTTCTGCTTTCGAATCCCATTTAAGGAACAGTAATCTTCAAATGTTTTGCTGCAATACTCACCTCCATTATCCGATCTGAGACACTTCAACTTTTTTCCTGTCTCATTCTCAACCAAAGCTTTCCATTTCTTAAAAGTTTCAAAAACATCTGATTTTTGTTTTAGGAAATATACCCATGTTTTTCTGGTTGAGTCATCAATAAAAATAACATAATAACAAGAGCCACCAAGAGATGATACCTGAGCCGGTCCCCATACATCTGAATGTACAAGCTCTAACTTCTCACTCTTCTTCTCTTTCCCAACCTTGAGAAATCTGACTCTTTTCTGTTTACCATAAACACAGTTTTCACAAAACTCTAAATCAATCTTCTTTAGTCCTGGCAATAGATTTTTGGAGTGAAGGATTTTCATCCCTTTCTCACTCATGTGCCCAAGCCTATGGTGCCACATTATCGAATCTGTTCTTGCAACATTTATTGTTGTTGTCCCTGCAGTAACTTTATCTGTAGCAGCTAAGGTAGAGTAAGTGTTACCAGTACACAGATATAATGTGCCTACCTTTGCACCTTTAGCTACTACTAATGATCCTTTAGTGACCTTCCACATACTGTCTGAGAAGGTAACTATGCAACCTTCACTACCTAGTTGCCCTGCAGAAATTAAATTTCTTCTTAAATTAGGAACATGTCTTACCTCCTGCAGAAACCAGTCATTACCATTCTGCAACTTGATCTTTATCTTTCCTTTTCCAACAATTTGACAGGGCTCATCATCACCCAAATATACCTGTCCAAAATCACCTTGAACATAATCTAGAAAATATTTTCTATGGGGTGTAGCATGAAATGAAGCCCCAGAATCTATTACCCAGGAATCATTAACATTATCCAAACATAAGATTAAAGCATCTTGTAAAGTATTACTTGCAATATTAGCTTCCTTACTGTCAATTTCATTTTTGTCTCCTTCTTTGTTTTTCCGAGACCAACAGTCTTTCTTTAGATGACCAGGCTTTCCGCAGTACCAGCAATCTTTCTTTCCTCTAGATTGAGAGCGTCCTTTCTTTGACTTCCCTCGTGACTTCTCATTCCCAGGGCCTTTTCCTCTTTCCTTTGATCTTCCTCTGTTCTCCACATTCAAAACACTACCCGATGATGTTGAAGTCTCACCTGTGCTTTTCCTTCGCATTTCCTCGCTTAGGATAACACCAACAATATCATCAAATACCAAAGTATTTTTACCAGAGACAGAGTTACTTACAGCCATAACCAAGCTATTCCAGCTTTCTGGTAAAGAACATAAAATCAAGAGAGCCCTAACCTCTTCTGCAAAGGTAATTTTTACCGAAGACAATTGACTTGTAATTGTATTAAATTCATTTAAGTGCTCCGCTACAGATCCTCCCTCACTCATTTTCAAATTAAACAAACGCTTCATAAGAAATACCTTATTTGAAGCCGAGGGTTTCTCATACAACTTAGCCAATGTTGCCATCAAATCTACAGTCGTTTTTGCTTCTGTTATATTGAATGCTACAGACGACGCAAGGCACAATCGAATGGATCCCAAAGCCTTTCTATCTAAAATGTCCCACTCTTCATCTGATATTGTGGTCGGTTTCTTTGCCTTTCCTTCCAATGGCCGCCACAAATCCTTTTGATACAGGTAATCCTCCATCTGCATTTTCCATAACTGATAATTCTGGCCGTTAAACTTTTCGACCTTGAATTTGGAATCCTCCATTGCTCCCACTCAAATCTGAAAGTCCTGCCAATTTACAGAAAACCTCGCTCTGATACCAATTGTTAGGGTTTCAAGCAGATCCGAAGCAAATATGAACTAACAATTATATGCAGATTTAAATACAAAAGATAAAGAAATAAAACAAGACACAGATAACACAGAGATTTAACGTGGTTCACCCAAAATGGGTTACGTCCACCATACACAGCCGTCCAATCTTTCTTATTATCCAGCAAAAACAGTACATCAACCTTACAATGCCTTAAGCATCCCAGCCTCTTATAACATGCATTTTTAGGGCAACAAACAAAGTCGGCCTTTTTAGGGTTTTATTACAATGTAGGTTTTCATCAACAAAAAACGGCAAAAAAATTTTTCTCGGGGGCTGCCGCCCCCGAACCCCTGCCCGGGGCCCGGCCCGGCCCCGAACCCCGGCAAGGATACGTGCTTAGTGTACAGTACTTTGCTGATCAGTCGCCACATTTCAACAGCATTAAGCTTTAATGTCCACATGTGCATAGGATTTATTACGTAGACTTCTTGAAAGGCCTTTAGTAGGAAGGTGGTTTTCCATACTTTGAAGTAAATACACCTTGTGGCCAAACAATGGAGGTAAGCCATAAAAAAGACAGCAAAACGAAGATTACTTTTTATCTTGAATAAGTATATTTAGTTTATATATATTTGAATTTGGTCATGTAGATTTTTGTTATCAATTTTTAAGATCAAAATTTAAGATCCATCATCATGAATATGAAAGCAAAAAAAAGAGAAATGATGTTAGCTTATATTTAAAATCTTATTATTTTTGTATTGTGAAGTGTAATCTCATTCAATTTAATTTAATAATGAGCTTTTCTGATTCTTCAGCCAATCTTCATTAAATAAATCTTGAAAAAAAGTCGCTACTAAACTATTTTTGTCATTGACCCTAATGTCATTGTATGTGTTCATTCTACATTTATCTTAATGACCTTCGAAGGTCCGTAAGATTTTAGAATAAGCTTCAATGCCTTGCCTCTCACGAGGAGTAGGGTAGGATTAGAAAGCCTATATTTGATGATCAATCTTATCTTTTAAGAAATTTTGATGATTAAAATTAGTGCTTGAGTTAAATTATAAGACACAAGTACTGAATAAAATGAGAAACTCTGGTAGACATTCTAATATTTTTGGAGAGGGTTTGAAAAGCTTTGGGAATTATATATATTTTTTCATTAGAAAATCTTGAAATTAAGAATTTGAAGTTTTGGAAAAGAGTTAGCATCCTAAATGTTGGTCAAGGGTTAGTGTTTTATGTGGCGAGTAGTTTAAGATAATTTTTTTCATTATGATAATCTTAAAAAATGTAGGGTTGTTGGTTTGAATGGATGCATCCTCTACCTTCAAGATGAAGATAGTGAAATACATCTTCTTTCAACTTGTCCTTATGCCACCTCTTTTGTTGTTTATGATGTGACTTGTTGGAAATTTCATAGAGTAGTTATAATTTTATCTAGGAATCCCCTATGAATTAGCCATGACCTTCTTTGAATTTAAAAGCCCTTTCTATGTTGTATGATATTGGTCTTGGTATAATCTATTAAAATGTTTGGTGGGATTGTAATCAAAAGATTTTTAGTGGTACAATTAGACATAAGTTAGGTGTGAGATAGAATTACGACCAATTAGAAAGACCTCTATCAAGTTTGGGTTCAAGATTATTAATTAATTTTGTTATGACAATTCAAAGTTTGATAAGAATTGGTATTCTTTGGGTTTCTCCTTCTTCCATTTCATATAATAATTCTTAGAAAGATTAAATTATTAACTATGAACATCCTCCCTTAAGATTGGTTAAAATTAATATTGATAGATCATTAGAGGATAGTTGTGAAAATGTTAGAATGTGAGATGTTTGTTGTATTCCTAATGGTAGAGTTAAGTGTTGTGTTAGATCTTAATATTTATTGAGACTGGCCATTCATCAAGCTCTTTTAGAAATATTTAAGTTAAATATTTTATTAATATTATTTTGAAATCCGACTCTAAAATTTTGATTGATCACTCCAAAAAGAAGCCTTCATCCCACTTTCAATAGTGAGTTGAGTGAATGTAAGATAGACACTAAAATCTTCATTTGTGGTTTCAATTTTGTTAAATGGAATCATATTAAATAGATAGTAAATCAAGTTGCCAATTTCTTGGCTAAACTGACTTAAAATAGAATGATATTTAAGATTGATACTAGAAATAATCAAAATTTTGATGTCTAGGGCAATGAATGGTGACTGTAATATCTCTTTGATATCTTGATTCTTGCTAATGTGTTGGTTCTTGTGGCATTTTTGTTTATTCTCTTATAATTCTTAAGTATTATTTGTTTTGTAGTTTTCTTACTAATTTTTATTTTGACATGAAATGACAATTACTTTTCATATTCAAGTGCATAGAATCTTTAGTAGAACAAGTGCTTACGTCATGTCTATAGAATTCAAAAGGTTCCTCCTCTCTTGTTGATTGTGTGTTTTCAGTTCATTTGAATTTCTTGAATTGATGTATCATATATCCTTGTAAGACTCCTAAACATATTTTATAATTTATTATTGTTTTAATATTTTTTATAAAATTAAAAACAAAGAGGTTGTATTTTTTATTTTGAAAAGATTGTAGTTGTATGTATATCTTATGATATATTTTTAATTTTAATTAGCAAATGAAGGGCCGTCAATGATAAATGGGTGCCAATCGCTTACCTGTGAAGTTACTTCTCAAGATTCTCGTGGCGGCGAAAAATTGCTTGCATGCCAATCACCAACAATATATTATTATTATGTTAATTTTCTTAATTAACACGTCGACAGCGCTGCTTAGAAAGGTTGTAATGTGGAAATTGAAACTTTTTTTTGACATGGTTACGTCACCACACCATGAACAGGCGTAGTATATATCATATCAAAATTCGTATATTAGGGTTTGAACTTGAAGTTTTAAGCAAAATCCAGTTTTCTCTTCAAGTTATGTCAAAGTTAGTGTTTGGGCAATTTATTATTTAGTATAAATCTATGATAATCAAGAATTGATGGATATCTACTCTATCAAAATCATTTGGAGTAAGATTCCATATCTTTTAGATATTTATTTTATTTTTGAAAATTTTTAAATTTTCATAAATATTTAATCGATAAACATACCATTACCTTTATCAATTGTATCCTTTAATAATTATATATTTTTAATTAAATATATAATTTAAATTTTATTAATTTTTTATTAATATTTTTTGTTCTTATGATTTTTTTAATTTAATATTTACTAAGAACCTTTACAATATAATTACAATGTACATACAACTTATTTTCTTACTGTTCTTTATTCTTTATTTTAATTTTATTTGTATAAAATGGAATTGCTACTTAAAATACATAATTGAATTGTTTCTTAATTGAAACAATCATCCTCAAACTTTTAAGTGCATCTCCCACCTTCTACTCTAATGACAGGATTATTATGAAAATAGCTTATGTTCCTTTTTGAGATAATCTTGATGGACAAGTAATAGAGTTCTTTAATGAATTTTTAAAAAAGTTGTAGAAAATCTCATTTAATTAAAATGGCTATTATCATGTATAAATCATTTGTACTTCTATTTGTTTATAGGTTATCTTAAGATTTCTTTTTAAAAAAATATATTTTTAGGTTTATGTTATAGAGATTTTTTTTTGTAATGCCACAGGTTTTATTGGGTCCTTAGTTTTGGAGATAATTTTACTTTGTATATTCATATCAATAAATATCGATAATTTTTAAAATAAAATTATTAATATTAAAATATATTTCTTAAGTATTAGAAAAAGTTATGTATTACTAGATTTTTTTTTACATGTATTTTATTAATTTGAA
The DNA here is from genome assembly GCF_030272615.1 of Cryptomeria japonica. NCBI lineage: Eukaryota > Viridiplantae > Streptophyta > Pinopsida > Cupressales > Cupressaceae > Cryptomeria > Cryptomeria japonica. The sequence goes on from NC_081413.1 coordinate 523,324,630, forward strand.
AATTTTATAAGATTGTTGTGTAGATATTGAAATTATAAATTTTGATTCAAGTTCAAAAAATATTTTCTATCCTCCAAAATCTATAAAATTTTTAACCACATTTATCATAATTGTTAAAATTTGTTCTTGTTAAGTCAACATATTCTTATATATATATATATATATATCTCAACTATGTGGAGGTGTTGCCCAATTGGAGAATGACTCACTATAGTAGATGAACGTGGTCATCAATCTTTATTAATGTTGTTTTTGCATGGCAAATCAAATCTAGAAATTTAATGGAGTATACAAGTTGCTTTGCTTCCACTAAGAGACCTTTTGAGAGTGTAATGTGTATGTAGTATTGAAATGTATTGTTGTGTCTAAGACATACCTCTAAAATGAATCATGATGTCTTCTTTTAGATAACACACTAGCACACAAATTAAAACATTTTACATTCAAATTGATATATAATGACTACTAACAAATAAGTTAAGTTGAATAATTATTTAAATTTGAATTTGAAAGTTTGGATGAGATAAATTGGGAGAGGCCTGAACCATTACATAGCCACCACGTAGGCGCACAAGGGGAGGAACCACAATCAATGAGACTACAAAGATCACAAAAACCAAAAAAAGAAAGAGCCTTTTTTGAAAAGAGGCTTTTGACTAGAGAAACTATCTAGTGGGAACAAGGGTCCTAACCAAACAAAGTCACATTTTTTAGAATAAAGGGGTTTAGGAAGGAACCCCAAACTATCTTCTTCAAAAAATCCCTTCCATTGGGGCCGATGCAGAAAAGGGAACAATTAGTAAGTAGCGGATTTTGAAAGGCTTCTCGCATCCTTTTCACTTTAGGACCACCTTGAACAAAGAATTTCTTTGGAAAGGAAGGAGACCACAAAGAATAGAAGTTCCCAGAAACCTTATGACTGCAATATCACATAGCCATTCCAAAGAAACATTAAACCTTTTACACAAAGAATGAACTAGATGAAAAAAAGGCCAAAGGGTTTTGAAATGTTTTCCTAAATGTTATATTAGTAGACAAGCTTATAGACAAAGCATCATAGACCACCTAAATAGGTTTATTATTAGTAGTACCAATAAAATAACAACCCATGCAAACACAGAATACAGATCACCCAACTCAATAGGTTCATTGTTAGTAGTATCACTAAGAACCAAAAGACATGTAGGAGAGAACATAGGGGAAGAGACCACCCCCATAAACGTAGATCTAAGAAAAGCCCTTCCCCACCTCTGAAAGGGAGACACAAATGACTTGACCTAACATGAACACACAAGAGGATGAGGGGAGAAGGGGGATAAAGCAGTGTCTTGTAAAGAAAACAACACCCTCTTGAAAAAGATAGAGGCCACCACAAGACCATGCACAAAAGGAGTAGAGCCCTCTTTGGTTATTCTCCCATAGGGTAATTAGCCCTCAACTTGCATCCAAATCCAACCCACAATTGCCAACAGTGAACCAACTCCAAGAAGAATGTTGTCTTCCATAGAAAAATGCATAGCCATGGAAACCCCAAAGACCTCAGCCAAGCCCCCACAAAGTAGTCTCCACCTCAAAAGGATACACAAAAGGGAGAGCTAGTATAAGCATAGCAATCCCCACCGTTGATGTAGAGGAAAACACAACCCTTGAAACAGAGCCAAAACCTTAGCCATTAGGGCAAAGAGAAGAGGAAAAATGAACCCCTCCCCAAGCTTATCCATCTAGAGACCCCGCCATATCCAACCCACACCACCATCCAAACTCCAAAGGAACGAAAGAGATGGGGCTATAGATCACAATGAGGTCAGCTCCATGAATCCATTATTGAATAGACATCCACAAAGAGGCTTTTTCATTAATAGAACCCACTACACCCTTGTACTAGGCAACGAACCCAACAAAAGGAGGGACTCTCTTCATCAAACACCTACTAGAGCAAGGCCATAAGATAGCCCCCCCAAAAAACCCTAGCCACCAAGCCCTGCGTAGGCAACGGTCATAACCAATAGGAGCATTAGGGGACGAAGAGATCCCTGACACATTGGGACTAAAGACACTCTTGTCAACCTCGTCAACTTCACTTCTCATAGGAGCCTTAACTAGGAGAAGCACATATCTAGCCATCAAAACCCTTCACTGATCATCCTCATCTGCATCCTCCCCTGTAGGCTCTCCCCTTCTAAAACCCTATTGCCGCTCATTGAACAGACATAAGAATATGGATTTTCATATTGTAATTTTTTTTTAATTTGAATTTAAAAGTTATAAGATCATTTTTACACTCATAAATTTAATTTAAAAATAAATAAATTAATAATCTTGACTCATTCCTATAAACATATGATAGAATAATCACATTAAATTTAAATTGCTAATCAACATTCCCATAAAGTACATTTATCCATTAAAGAAAGTTCCAAAACATTTAATTTTCAACCCTCCAGTGCTAAGAGTAGGTATTTTTTAACCCTGATAAAGTTGATGAACTCCTAGAAAGCTGGTATCAAATGAGCTTTTAACCCATGAGTGAACTCCAAGTCCATTTTCTCCTTTTTTACATGGAGGAAACATAGCTTTAGCTTTGAAATTTGAAACATGGTTGGCCACTTGATACCTACATACTTGACGACAGAGTTCTTATTCCTATGGCCCCCATTGCTACCTATTCTCTAATCCCTAAAGTAAAAACTGATTGCGACATATCCTAAATATCAGTCCTCTGCTAAACTGAAGTGATGGAGCAGATCGACAAAAAAGGTACACCAAGAGGGGTTGCATTAAGCTTTAATGTCCACATGTGTACAGGACTCATTACGTAGACATCTTCAAAGGCCTTTAGTAGGAAGGTGGTTTTCCCCAATTTGAAGCAAATACACGTTGTGGACAAACAATGGAGGTGAGCCATAACAAAGTCTGCTTCTTTCAGCATGGCAAACCCCACACAGTTTAACAAATCTGGTTTTATGTCAGAGGCCCAGACCCACCTAATGATTTATGAGAATTTCGCCCCTCTTGAATAGTAAAGTTGTTTATATTTATTTGGATTCGATCGTATAAATTTTTATTCTAAATATTTAGATCAAATTTTATGGTCTATATGAATGTAAGGGAAGGGAGAAATGATCTAGATTTATATTTATCTGAATTTATGGTGTAGATTTTTATTGTCAATGTTTTTATCAAATTCTATGATCCATTATCAAAATAGAAAAATAAGAGGAAAGAAATGATCTTAACTTATATTTATTAAACTTGATTATGTAGATTTTTGTTGTGGATATCTTCGATCAAAGATCTATCAAATATGAAACTAAGAAAAGAAAAAAATGAACATAGATCATAAAATTTGATCTGTAATGTCACAATCAAATTCAAAAATAAGTTAAAAATCATTATGAACGATCAAATCTCATCCTACATTTTCAGACCACGCCAACCTTCAAGTCCCAACAAATTATCCATCACTTTCCTACCACCCCCCTCTTTATCACTGATCTTGAATTAGTCGGGTAGGATTGGAACGTCCAGTCGGCGGTGTTTTACACTGTGATTGTGAATTTGGCTGTGAAAGAAACGTCTCACAATAAATGTATATTGTACGCTCAGAACATACCAACCTGTGAAAACATGATCAGTGCCAATCGCTTTTCTCTTAAGTTACTTCTCCAGATTTTCATGGCGGCGTAAAATTGCTTGCATGCCAATCACAAATAATATAATATTATTATTACGTTAATTTTCGTAATTAACACGCCGACAGCCCAAAACAACGCTGTTTAGAAAGGTCGTAATGTGGAAGTTGAAACTTTTTTGACATTTACGTTTTGTGTCGGTAAAGTTCATGCTAAAATTCATGCCGTCCGTTTAACCTTTTTAAAGATGGTTACGTCACCTCATCGTAAAACAGGCGTAGGATATATCACATGAAAAATTCTTTTTGGAGTTTATTAGGGTTTGAAATTGAGTTTGAAGCAAAAGCCATGGAAGTAACCATAGTTTTCTTCTCAAGTTATGTGTTGAATTAATGGAGTTTATTAGGCTTATGATTGATGGAAAGTATCATCTGATCTGTCATTATGCAGTAAACTGAACGGAACGGTCCGGAATGGAATGGAAGAATAGTAAATTGCTTAAGAGACACTTGAACAACTAGAAAACCTCTGCACCAACACATTAAACAGGGAGATAAGGTCAAAAACTGTTCAAATCCGGCTGATTTGAAATAAAATGCAGAAAGAAATTTAAGAATTTGAATAGATATTGTAGTTGTTTTTGGATTTAATTGTGTAAATCTTTTGAATCAATGTTTCGGATCTCATTTTGTGATCTTTTATGTTTTCTAACATTCTGATAGTGGATCGCAGAATGTTTGTAGTTGTTTTTAGATTTGATTGTGTGAATGTTTAGGTTTCATGATCTTTATGTTCTCTAACTTTCTGATGATGGATCACTGAGTGTGATCCAAAACATTGATTCAAAAAACTTAGAAGCAACTACAGTAATCTAATGAATAGTGGAAATCTATTAGCATTAATTTGTGTGAATCTTTAACCGGTTCTATGTCACTATTGAATCAACTTTCACTTTTCTTTGTGTTAGTAGTAGTTTTTTTTGTTTCTGTTTTATTGTTCTTAATGGAGAGTTCTATGTCAAAGTTGTGTTTTCATAATCTATTGTTTAGCATAAATCTAAGTTGATATTTTTTGGTTGAGAGCCAAGAATTGATGGATATCTATTCCATCAAAGTCATTTGGAACACGATTCCATCATCTTTTAGATGTTTATTTTATTTGTGAAAATTTTTAAACCTTCCTCAATAACGAAATCAAGAAACATACTATTACCCTCATCAATTATATCCTTATACTTTATTTTTAATGTTAGAATATTAAAATACATAATTTAATTGTTTCCTTATTGAAACTTTCAACCTCAAATTTAAGTGCATCTCTTTCCACTCTCATGACAAGATTATTATTATTAAAATAGTTTATTTTTTCTTTCTAGATAATCTTGATGGACAATAGAGTTCTCAATCAAATTTTTTAAAGTGTTATAGAAAATCTCATTTAATTGAAATGGTTATTTGAAATGTATAAATCATTAGGACTTATAGGTTATCTTAAGATTTCTATGTTTTGATTTTTAATATTTTTATGTATTATGTTGTACAAGTATTTATTTAATGACATGGGATTTTATTGGGTAGTTAGTTTTAGGAATAATTTTTCTTTGAATATTGGTATCGATAAATATTTATAATTTTTTAAAATAAAATAATTAATATTAAAATATATTTTCTAACTGGGTTGGAGGCCTAACTCAATTGGCGAGAGCTTCTAGTGGTAAAGCATGAGGTCACAAGGTCTAGTATCCCCTAACCCACATGGTACTGAAGGACGTGTCGCGCAAACATCATTGGTGCGTTAAAAAATTTACTCGGTGTATTGAAGTTTATAGGGGGGTGCTATACTCGATTCATGCAGTGTATATATATATATATTTGTGTGTGTGTGTGTGTAGATATTATTAAAATTTGTTGGATTCCTCTACAATCATAAATCTTGATTCGAGTATAGATTAGACAATAATAATTTATTGCAATTTACTCATTTAACATTGATCTTCCTCTTTCTTAATTATTTAAAACAATATTGAGACTCTAATGTGATAGATAATGGTAAAGTTGTTTACTTATAAGTTAGATAGTATTGTATAACTATGAAGCTTCATCAAAATAATTGACCACCTTTTACTTCTATATACCTAATTTCAAAAAATAGTTTGAGAGACTTTAAGGTCCTTGCATATAAGATTTTTAAGTGTTGTAGTTCTTTTATATTTTCTTTTAGAGAGGTTTAGATATAGGTAATGAGAGGATGGGGTTCTAATTTCTATTATTTATTATACCTTTGACTATCAATTTGTATAAATAAGATATTATAGTTTACTCAACTTGTGTCATTATTTTCTTATAAAATTATGGTGGACTACCTAATACCTTAAATTACTAATAACTACACAGAAGCCAGCGCTGCCCACATTGGGTTACACATGGCTAAAAGAGTAGGCTTTACTAAAGTGTGGCTGGAGTTCGACTTGATAAACACTGTCAACTTCCTGAGTGGACGCACGGAGCCTAGCTGGACGATTGCTAGCCTGATCAAGGACTACCGAAATATGATTAATGAGATGACAGATTTCAAAATCTCGCATGTATACCGAGAAGGAAATAAGGCGGCGGATCTATAGGCCAATCTAGCAATGGGATACGTGGCAACCAGCTAGTGGAGTAGTAGGGATGCTTTCCCCAAAAATCTGTGCGAGTTGGCACATAATGATTACTATGTTAATCACTGACCCCTCATCATGACATGACTGAGTTGATAGGGAAACGACTCTTTTTGGTTTTCCCTAATCAAAGATCTAGAAACCTCCTTGGTGACTAGATTTCATATCTCATTTTGTGGTTTTTCTGCTAGTGTTTGGATATTCTATGGGTGTGGCCCATCTTCTGTGACTGGTTGGTGTTAGTGAGCACCATCTCCTATTATTTGGTGACCAGAAGCATAATGGGAGGGGATAAGAATAGACAGGAGCCCTCTACTTGAGAGAAGTGAAAGAAGAATAAAGATGTCTGGCAGGAAGTCATCGATGGTGGTCTCATCCCCTACTTGGACCGGCTTCACGACCCCTCTCCTTTGCTTACGGAGGCCTTTGTTAATAGATGGAAAAAAGGGAATCTCAAGGCTTATGGTGCCGATTATCAGATTGACGAAACTTTGGTGGCGATGGTCACTGGTCTGGCTACGACCGGAAGAAGATTTTACAAGGATAGAAAAACTAGGGAGGAGGACTTATCAAGTTTCTTTGACAAAGGCAAGGAGTGCTCCAGAGTCAACAAGATGGTCGATGGTGGTTGTAATAGAAAAGACCTCATGGACCCCTGGGCTGACATGGCTAAGTTTATAATGAGGTATATTACCCTCGATTGCAGTAATGTAAGCATCTTTTCTTACCATTTCACTATCTTAAATCATTTTAGGTATGGTAAAATCATCTCTTTTCTCTTCTATCTAGCCTCCTCCCTTGAAAATAGCCTAGAAAAACATCTGGAGAACCCTAACAACCCTGTTCTCCATGAGGGACTTATTGTCCTTATCATGGAGCATGCTAAATCCCTTTAAATTGTGCCCCTTCTTGTTGAGATTGGCCTGCAAATAGATGAAAAAGATGTCTCTAACTCAGAAATGGACCTGGAAGAAAGTGGGGTTCCTGTTGATGACCCTGAATATGAACCTGTGGATGAAGGGGAGATGATGGTCACTCCTGGGACATTCGACAGCAAGAATCCCCCCAGATGGGCAGCTAGAAAATACAAAACCAACAGAATACTTATCACCAAGGCTGAGCCCCTCACCAAAAAGAAAAAGATGGCAGCTAAGGACCATGACCCGAAGATTACGGACCAAGGGATTAAACTGGACATCCCTATCAATGTCCAGAAAGAAAAACAGGGACCATAGCCAATGAAGAGAGTTGTAGGAATCAGAAGACTGGTAATCTAATGAATCTGGTCATGGAAGCTACCTAAAGCCAAGAGAGCTATTGGAAGTCGGTCGAGCACGAAATTGACACCCTCAAAATGGAGTTAAAGAAATAATTGACATTTTCACTGCTTCCCCTGAGCCCAGCAAACCAAAGAAACTCATGATCATGACACAAAAACTCTCCTAGAATGTTGAGGTGATGAAATGCAATCACAAACAAAGGATTGATAAGGTGGAGCAATCCATGGTTGAGATTAAGAAAAATCTCAAGAAGTTGGTCGACATTAGTAAAGAAGTCATGAACAACAGCATTGAGGGGCTTGAAAAGATTAATGCCATGGTTTCTAATTATAGATCCTATCATAGTGATCCGGTGAAAGATCTTGGAGCAGATAATATGGTTGCTAGAGACAACAAAACCACTGGACCCAGTTCTAGAACCAGGAGAAGAAGCAACAACAAGGGTACCTCCAGATTCATCATGGAGGAGATAGAGGAAATCAATAGGATTTCCATCCAAAAGAACAAGGATCTAGTTCTCTCTCTTGGCTGAGAGTTTTTTCTTTTGTTTTGGCTTGTTTGTCTCCATTTCCTTTGTTTTTGTTTCTACTCGAGGTTGCTCCCCTGTTTTGTTTTTGTTTCTTATCGGTTTGGTTGTTGACTGGTTGTTGTAAAACTTTAGGTTTTGGGTCCTTGTAAAACCCATTTATCTTTATCAAAAACTTAAATTATGATAGACTATCTAATGAATTTGACATATTAGAAAAAAATATTGATGTAAGACTATTTATTTTATTCAAATTAAACAATCACCATCAATATCTTATGGATTTTCTTGTGAAATGAGGGTTATTGTTCAATATTAAATAGATTAATAATTAATTACTACTTTGATGTGTACATAAGGTGTAATATTGACCAGTGATGTTTAAGTAGACTGTTCAGAGGTATTCTTAAAAATATATTTTTACATATTTTAATATTATCCTCTATAAGTAATCCCAACATAGTGTGTCTCACTTGCGGGATATCTTAATTTTTTATAAGATGGGAAGGTTCCATCTAAGATGGGTCGGTTTGATTAAAAGGGATTCAATAAAAAACCCTCAAACAAGACACCTTAGATAAAAACTTTAGGCTTAAATCAAAATCTTGATAGAGTGTCCTCTACTAGATCAAAATGCAAAAAAAGAAATTATCTTTTCTTCACTTTTAAGGGGATCAAATTAGGTCATTATAAATTCATGTAGTGTTTATTATTAGCTTTCTTAAATTATTGTTGTTACCAAGATTGCACCCGTGTATGCTTAGCTGAAAGCTCGGGAATCTTGTGAAACATTGAAAGATTTTCAGGCCCATGGGCTACCTATGATGGAAATCGGTTTCTAGACTGAGCTTATTCTCTGGTGAAACCTCCTAGAAAAACTAATTTGACTGAGAAAAGGGAAGAGAAACTTGCTGAATAATGAAATCCTATAGCTAATGGGAGGTGATACACCAAAAATTTTGATATTACTTGCTGCTCTAAACTTTTATCACCTTTAAAAGACCTTAAACTCAAATTCACAACTTGACTGAGATCATAAAATTCATAAATATTTTATGAGAATGTTTTTATTTTTCAATGTTGTTTGAAGGAAAATATCTTTTCACAACCTACAACTTACTAAAAATCTAATAAAACATAGCTCACAACCTGAATTTAACTATGAAATTTCCTTATTTGACAAAGCATTCATGAGACAAAAATAAAGGATTTTGAAAATAAAACCAAAATATTTCCATTAAATCATTTAATGACAATGAACAAAATCAGAATATGCCCTGAAGGAATCAATAATCTTTACCAAGCATAGGTTTTTTGCCTTTATGCTCTTTGTTTATTGTCACAAAATTGACTATACTTTCTCTTATGATGCCATTTTCTATCACACAAGATCCTATCTAGTTGTCAAACCTTCTATGGATGTGTATGACTGTATACTTCTCCAATATGCAATGCTACAATGAATTCATATATAATAATAGTCATAACTTTGTATTCTACTGCATGAGTTGAGACTTAACTTCTTGTTTCTAAAAATAATTTTTGAAAGTTGCAATATATCATCTCTAATTGACTAAATAACCCTCTTAGATTTGGAAATCTCTTTGAGGCTATTAGGAGGCTTGCATTTTTGTCATAGTGGTATATATTAAATACTACACTTTGATTTTTTGACTAAGACTGCTTCATGACTTGAAGCTGCTGGAGTTACATATGACTAAGACCAAACCTCTCATTTTCATCTATTTCTCATTGTATTTCACGTTTCAACCCATATTTTAAGACTATGATTATTATTAATGGCACTATCATTATTTTGATTGATTCTCACTGTAAGGTTTGTAACCTTTTATGATAGTAGACCTTGCTAAATTTTGCCCCAAGAATATGGTTGCACTTACTATTTATATCCTCTTCACTCAAAAAATATATTTCTTTTACCAAGTTCCAAAACCCTATCTTTTTCTATTGATTTCCTTGAATGGATACTTGTTATGGAACTGTTACCTCTTGTACATTCTCTTCTAATGTTTGCAGATCCTTTTATCACTGTCTTTTGATGCTTGAGGCTACCTTTGACCATTAAGAATGCTGACATTGTTAATGGTGATTGTCTTTTTAGTGCTCGTTGTGTATACTATATTCTAGGGCTCTGTGACTTTCATCCAAAATATTGCTCTTGGACTGATGTACTTCATGGAAACTATTGTAGTTAATTTCTATTATAACTGTTCCTTGGGTTGTATTCTTACCATGAAGATAACCTTCGGTATGATTTGCATTATAATATCAAATCTCTAGGCATACCATGGACTAATCATATTGAATGATGAAAAACCTCTTTATTAAGTCATAATCCATTGAGATATGACTGCCCTTGACTAATTTTGTGATTTTCGGTATTGACTGGTATTGAAATTCTTGTGATTGCTCATATCTTCATTAAGGCCCCTCAATGGAGATTTCTATATGACTTGCTCATATTGCCCATACATGTATCCTTGTTCCTTTTGAGTTGATGCAAGTCTGGAAATGCACATTCAAATTAGGGAATTAACAGTTGTAGGTCAAACTATAAATTAATAGTCAGTGCAATGAGTGTAAAGGACTAGGTCAAGAGTATGTGCAGGATCATGGTGTGCCAAAACAGTCCCTTAAGTGGTAATGAAATTTAAAAAAAATCAGAGTTATGCAACTTGACATGAAAAATTGAATAAGTTATGAACATTATTTTTAAAATATGTAAGAAGAGAATCTATAGAAAATTGAATCTAGTTTCTAAGGGACTAGTTGTTTTTTGAAAAAAAATTCTCCTATTTGATGAAAATTTCAAATTTCAATGTAGTGGTACAAAAATTTCAGGAAAAAGATAAGAAGCAGGTGTATGTCTGACCACCCTAATCACAATCAAATCATAATATTTTTTTATAAGATTTATATAATATGTATTAGACTCATGTTTGGATGTGACACATATTTTTTTATAATTTTTTATAAAGTAAATAATTATGTATAAATTTTTTACTACAACTTTTCATTTTTCAAAAACTCCTACGTCTGTCCACCTTAACTTGGTCAAAACCTTATGAAATTCAATTTTTTTAAATTTTTCCCTATAGTAGATGAGGCATAGGATGTGACGCATATTTCGGATTCAAAAAATGTTATGTGGTTTGAAAGTTGTGATTGTTTTTCAATCAGTCTATCAATCAGGACTTTTGTCAGAATTCAATTAGAAAATAAATAATAATCATTTATTAAAGTCGAAATAAGACAAGCCTTATATTTTTGGAAATCCGAGAATGTCCTTAAAACCCCTTTTCGTTTTATCAATTTTGGCTATAAAAAAAGTCATCAGCCACCAGTGTGAAGTCTGGAAAATCAAGGAATACCGAAAAACACATTTTTTCAGTTGACTTTTCAAGCTTGTCACTTCCAAGCCAAATCCCAAAACAAACCTGAACGAAAAGATGGAGGGAAAAAATTATGTTTTAAAATCAGATATCCGTTTTTGAAAATAAATAAATATATATTTTAGTAAATTGGGCATAACTTTTGTGTTTTATATCAAAATTTTGATTTTTTACAAGTGTTGGAAAGGTAATTAAGAGCTCTATGATATGGAATAGGTATATTTTCAATTATTTGTTTTAAAAAATAATTATAATTCATTTAAATTCATCCTTCATTTTTAAAACATAAAAAAACTCATGACTTTTTCATATAATTTCCCTATTGCATGAATTTTTGTAACAATCATCTCAAAATAAACTAAATAAGTAATTAATTAATAATAGAAAATTTATGAATTTTATTGAGTTCGATAAATTTTGATAAACCATGCTATTTATGTTTGTTCCTTTCTCCACCTCTCTCTCCTAAACCTATCACTCCACCTATTTGTTTATTCCTCCCTCTCTTTTGTCCATATTTATACATCTCTCTCTAGACCTATATCTCTAATTGTCAATGAATACCTCATTCATTCTCTCAATCTCTACAAGGTGCTTATATTTCTACCTCTTCATAATTTCTTCTTCTATGTCACATTCTCTTCCCTAAGATCTAGACTAGTCTCTTTATATTTCCTTCTCAACTCTAGCAAAAAAATTCAGAGGAGACAAGGAGAGGCGTAGGGAAGTATCAAAAAAAGGAGAGGGGGAGAGAGGTGAGAAGGAGAGATTAATTGGTGGGAAGAGAGAGAGATAGAGAGAGATAGAGAGAGAGGTAATTAGGTGGAAGGTGAAGAGAGAGAGGCAGGGGGTGTTGGGGTGAAGAGAGAATGAGAGGGAGAGTTTGAGATTATTAGGGGGTTGGAGGAGAGGGGGAGAGGGGAAAGTATCAACAAAGAGAGAAGAGAGATGGGGACAGAGGTGAAGAGAGACATAGAGAGTAATTAGGGGGTGGGGAGAGAGGGAGAGGGAAGTATCTATAAACCCATAAGAGGAGAGAGTTGATCAAGGGTAGTTGAGGGAAAGAAATAATGTTAGAGAGAGTTGGGTGTAATTATTGGATAAGAAGACAGGGATAAGAGTAAGTATCAACAAAAGGAGAGAGGGAGAGATGTGGAGAGAGGTGAAGATAGTGATAGAGAGAGGATAATTAGGGGGAGCAGAGGGGAAGAGGGAAGTATTAACAAAGAGATGGATTAGAGAGAGGGTAATCAAGGGACTCTCTCCCCATCTCTCCCCCCTCTTCCTTTGTTGATACTCCCTCCCTCTTTCTCCCCCCTCCCCTTCCCCTAATTAACTTCTTTCTAGACCTTCTCCTTGAACCTCTCTCCTCATCTCTCCCTCTCTCCCTTTGTCGATACTTTCCCATCCCCCCTCTCCTCCCATCACCTAATTACCCCCAACTCTCTTTAATTATCTCTTCCCCAAATGTCATCCCTTTGTCATACCTATCCTCACCTCTAACTTTACCATATGACCCCTTAAGTGTCATTAGGGGTCATATTATGTCCTAATGAGTCATATGGTGTCCTATGAACCCTTAGGACATCATATGATGTTTTTAGGGATCATATGGTGTGCTAAGGGTTCATATTATGTCTTAAAGGGTCATATGGTTTCCTATGACCTCTTAGGACACCATATGACTCCTTAAAACACTATATGGTGTTGTTATGGGTCGTATGGTGTCCTAAGGGGTCATATGGTATCATATGACCCCTTAGGACACCATATGGCATCGCTAGGGGTTATATGTTGTGCTAAGCAGTCATATTGTATCTTAAAGGGCCATAGGACATCATATGTCTCATTAGGACACCATATGACCCCTCAGGTGTTGTTAGGGGTCATATTGTGTCCTAAAGGGTCATATGGTGTCTCATGAACCTTTAGGACACCATATGACACCTTAGGACACCATATGATGTTGTTATGGGTCTTATGGTGTCCTAAGGGGTCATGGGTATGTGCAAGATCATGGTGTGCCAAAACAGGCCCTTAAGTGGCAATGAAATTTAAAAAAATCAGAGTTATGCAACTTGACATGAAAATTTGAATAAGTTGTGAACATTATTTTTAAAATATTTAAGAAGAGAATATATAGAAAATTGAATGTAGTATCTAAGCTACTAGTTGCTTTTTGGAAAAAAAAAAATCCTATTTGATGAAAATTTCAAATTTCAATGCAGTGGTACTAAAATTTCAGGAAAAAGATAAGAAGTAGACGTGCGTCTGCCCACCCTAATCCCAATCAAATCATAATATTTTTTTATAATATTTATAATATAAGTATTAGACCCATGTCCGGATGTGACACATATTTTTTTAAAACTTTTTGTAAAATAAATAATTATTTATGAATTTTTTACTACAACTTTTTCAGAAATTTAGAAACTCCTACGTCTGACTACCTTAACTTGGTAAAAACCTTATGAAATTTAAATTTTTTTAATTTTTCCCTATAGTAGACAAAGAATAGGATGTGATGCATGTTTCGGATTCAAAAAATGTTATACCATTTGAAAGTTATGAGTGTTTTTCAATCAGTCTATCAATTAGGACTATTGTCAGAATTCAATTAGAAAATAAATAATAATTATTTATTAAAGTCGAAATAAGACAAGCCTTATATTGTTGGAAAGATGAGAACATCCTTAAAAAACCCTTTTCATTTTATCAATTTTGGCTACAAAAAAAGTCGTCAGCCACCAGTGTAAAGTCTGGAAAATCAAGGAATACTGAAAAGCACATTTTTTCAGTTGACTTTCCAGGCTTGCCACTTCCAAGCCAAATCCCAAAGCATTCCCAAGCTGAAATTTGAAATTTGAAAATTTTAGAACACAAATCAGATATCCGATTTTAATAAGTAAATTCACTAATTAAATTTGCACATAATTAATCTAATGTTTATTAATATATTAATATATTAATTTATAAATAAATTAGTATATGATATTAGGGAGAGAGAGAGAGAGAGAGAGAGAGAGAGAGAGAGAGAGAGAGAGAGAGAGAGAGAGAGAGAGAGAGAGAGAGAGAGAGAGAGAGAGAGAGATTAGGGGAGAGGGATAGAGATAGATTAGGGGAGAGAGAGGGAGAGAGAGATTAGGGGAGAGAGAGAGAGAGATTGAGAGAGAGAGAGATTGAGAGAGAGAGAGAGAATAGGGGAGAGGGATAGAGATAGATTAGGGGAGAGAGAGGGAGAGAGAGATTAGGGGAGAGAGAGAGAGATTAGGGGAGAGGGGGAGAGAGAGATATTAAGACACCAAATTGTGTCGTTATGGGTCATATGGTGTCCTATGACCCAATAGGACACAATATGACCCATAACGACCAAATATGGTGTCTTAAGGGGTCATATGGTGTCCTAAGGGGTCGTAGGACACCATATGAACCCTATGGACACCATAGGACCCCTTATGACACCATATGGTGTCCTTAGGGGTCATATGGTGTCCGAAGGGGTCATAGGATATAATATGACCCCTTAGGACACCATAGGACCCATAATGACCCAATGTGGTGTCATAACAGGTCGTATGGTGTCCTAAGGGGTCATAAGGGTTCATGGGACACCAAATGATCCGTAAGGACAACATACAACCCCTTATGACACCATATGGTGTTGCTAGGGGTTATATGGTGTCCATAGGGGTTATATGGTGTCCTAGGACACCATATGACCCCTTAAGACACCAAAGTGTGTCGTTATGGGTCATATGGTGTCCGAAGGGGTCGTAGGACACAATATTACCCTCTAGGACACCATATGACCCAAAACGACCCAATATGGTGTCATAAGGGGTCATATTGTGTCCTAAGGGGTCATATGATGTCTTAAAGGGGTCATATGACACAATATGACCCATTAGGACACAATATGACCCATAACGACCAAATATGGTGTCTTAAGGGGTCATATGGTGTCCTAAGAGGTCATAGGAAACCATATGACCCCTTAAGACACCATATTGGGTCGTTATGGGTTATATTGTGTCCTAATGGGTCATATTGTGTCATATGACCCCTTTACGACATCATATGACCCCTTAGGACACAATATGACCCCTTATGACACCATATTGGGTTGCTTTGGGTCCTATGGTGTCCTAAGTGGTCATATTATGTCCTACAACCCCTTAGGACACCATATGACCCCTAACGACACCATATGGTGTCATAAGGGGTCCTATGGTGTCCATAGCGGTCATATGGTGTCCTACGACCTCTTAGGACCCCATATGACCCCTTAAGACACCATATTTGGTCATTATGGGTCATATTGTGTCCTAATGGGTCATATTGTGTCATATGACCCCTTTAAGACATCATATCGTAGGAAACCATATGACCCCTATAGACACCATAGGACCCCTTATGACACCATATGGTGTTGTTAGGCATCATATGGTTTCCTAAGGGGTCATAGGACATAATATGACCCCTTAGGACACCATAGGACCCATAACAACCCAATATGGTGTCATAACAGATTGTATGGTGTCCTAAGAGGTCATAAGGGTTCATGGGACACCTATATGATCCCTAAGGACAACATACAACCCCTTATGACACCATATGGTGTCCTAAGGGGTCGTAGGACACAATATGACCACTTAGGACACCATAGGACCCAAAGCGACACAATATGGTGTCATAAGGGGTCATATTGTGTCCTAAGGGGTCATACGATGTCTTAAAGGGGTCATATGACACAATATGTCATATGACCCATTAGGACACAATATGACCCATAACGACCCAATATGGTGTCTCAAGGGGTCATATGGTGTCTTAAGGGGTCCGAGGACATGATATGAACCCTATGGACACCATAAGACCCATAACGACCCAATATGGTGTCTTAAGGGGTCATATGGTGTCCTAAGGGGTCGTAGGACACCATATGACCCCTATGGACACCATAGGACCCCTTATGACACCATATGGTGTCCTTAGGGGTCATATGGTGTCCTAAGGGGTCGTAGGACATAATATGACCCCTCAGGACACCATAGGAACCATAAAGACCCAATATGGTGTCATAACGGGTCGTATGGTGTCCTAAGGGGTCATAAGGGTTCATGGGACATCATATGACCCCTAAGGACAACATACGACTCCTTATGACACCATACGGTGTCGTTAGGGGTCATATGGTGTCCATAGAGCTCATATGGTGTCCTAGGACACCATATGACCCCTTAAGACACCAAATTGTGTCTTTATGGGTCATATGGTGTCCTAAGGGGTCGTAGGACACAATATGACCCCTTAGGACACCATAGGACCCAAAGCAACCCAATATGGTGTCATAAGGGGTCATATTGTGTCCTAAGGGGTAATATGATGTCTTAAATGGGTCATACGACACAATATGACCCATTAGGACACAATATGACCCATAACGACTCAATATGGTGTCTTAAGGGGTCATATGGTGTCCTAAGGGGTCATAGGACACAATATGACCCCTTAGGACATGATAGGACCCAAAGAAACCCAATATGGTGTCATAAGGGGTCATATTGTGTCCTAAGGGATCATATGATGTCTTAAAGGGGCCATATGACACAATATGACCCATAACGACCCAATATAGTATCTTAAGGGGTCATATGGTGTCCTAAGGGGTTGTAGGACACAATATGACCCCTTAGGATACCATAGAACCCAAAGAAACCCAATATGGTGTCATATGGGGTCATATTGTGTCCTAAGGGGTCATATGATGTCTTAAAGGGGTCATATGACACAATATGACCCATTAGGACACAATATGACCCATAATGACCCAATATGGTGTCTTAAGGGGTCATATGGTGTCTTGAGGGGTCATATGGTGTCCTAAGGGGCCGTAAGACACCATATGACCTCTAAGGACAACATACGACCCCTTATGTCACCATATGGTGTCGTTAGAGGTCATATGGTGTCCTAGGACACCATATGACCCCTTAAGACACCAAATTGTGTCATTATGGTTCATATGGTGTCTTAAGGGGTTGTAGGACACAATATGACCCCTTAGAACTGTTGGCATTTGGCATTATAACAGACAATGGGAGATTGTTGGCATTTCAATAAGGATATTGAGAAGGTTTTTGATGATTATGGATATAACTGATTAAGGATGTTTACTATCTTGATATTATTATTTTGTCATTGATGTCAAGAAATTGATTTTCTAATTTAATATGATGTTGCCATATCGTGAGAAGTATTATTTGAAGAGTATAAAGATGTCGGTAAAAGACACAGAAAGAATATGATGAATAAGGGGATGAATAAGGTATTCAATGGGAAACTATTACCGAGTCAGACAATGATGAGATCATGACGTTTAGATTGTTTTAACATCATACATATGTTGTAAATTGTAAGGTTAATACTATACTATGTTACCGAGCAAAGAACCTAGTCGGTAAACCCTAAGGAACCTAGTCAGTAAACCCTAAGGTTATCGCTATCGGTTAATGAAGGCAAAATGTCTACCGAGTGAAGTTTAGTATTTACCAAGTTGTTACCGAGTTGTAACCGACCTGTAACAGAATACATTAAATGGTTACTTGCGTTATTTAATGAAGGAAGCTGATGAGCTGGAACTGATTAAATGATTGGTATGTCATGCATGAAGTTTGTTAATGAATTTATGGCAAAGGAAAATCAACATGAAGATCTACAGATCAGATTGAACCGCAATACCCTGGCACAAGTTCCAAGAAATGTATGCAAGTTCCAAGGTAGGGTAAAAAAATTTTTAGATCGAAGGATACATTAAACCTAGTCGAAGTTTGAATATCTGATGGCTATGATTGATCATGGGAAATGTGATCAAGGAGATTAAGCGGTTGGCAAATTGTTTATAAATAGGGAACTATTGATAAACAATGTATGCGGGTAAATGTATGCACAAGGATGCTACATAGTGATTACCGAGCACAGAAGCTTGAAGACCTGTGTGAATAACAGAGTATAGAAGCCCAGTAGATGAACAAGATTAATTCTATGTCTAGATTGTATTGAGAAAATAAGAATCTGCTTTAGCATTTTAGATGTGAAGTTGCAGATAGATTTTTATTATTGTTATTTTTGTGAAAGTGACAAAAAATCTCTTAACTGAGTGGACTTAACAGTCTTATTTGTAAAACCCTCTAGCAAAGTGACATTCTGATTGAGTGTTTGAAATCCTTTAACAAGGTCACTTCTAACAAGGTGAAGATCCTAACAGATCTGAGGGAAATCCCTTAACGGGGTCACATCTAGCAATGTGTTTGTAATCTTTAACAGGATTTGCTTTTAACTGAGCATACTCTAGAAGAGTATGTTTCTTAGTGGGTCTGAAATCCCACATTGATTTTTCCCTATTTGAGTTTCCACCTTAAATTTGGTGTTATGAGGTTTATGATCTTTATATGCTTTTTTATGGAAGATTAAGTTTGTATGATTCACCCCCCCCCCCTCTCATCTTGTTGGCTATTGGATTTGTACTTACATTAAGTATTAGAACTATCAAGAACACCATAGGACCCAAAGTGACCCAATATGGTGTCATAAGGGGTCATATTGTGTCGTAAGGGGTCATATGATGTCTTAAAGGGGTCATATGACACAACATGACCCATTAGGACACAATATGACCCATAATGACCCAATATGGTGTCTTAAGGGGTCATATGATGTCCTAAGGGGTTGTAGGACACCATATGACGCCTATGCACACCATAGGACCCCTTATGACACCATATGGTTTCGTTAGGGGTCATATGGTGTCCTAGGGGGTCGTAGGACATAATATGACCCCTTAGGACACCATAGGACCCATAACGACCCAATATGGTGTCATAACGGGTCGTATGGTGTCCTAAGGGGTCATAAGGGTTCATAGGACACCATATGACCCCCAAGGACAACATACGACCCCTTATGACACCATATTGTGCTGTTAGGGGTCATATGGTGTCCATAGGGGTCATATAGTGTCCTAGGACACCATATGACCTCTTAAGACACTAAATTATGTCGTTATGGGTCATATGGTGTCCTAAGGGGTTGTAGGACACAATATGACCCCTTAGGACACCATCTCTCTCTCTCTCTCTCTCTCTCCCTCTCCCCTAATCTCTCTCTCTCTCTCTCTCTCTTCTAATCTCTCTCTCTCTCTCTCCCCTAATCTCTCTCTCTTCCTCTCCCCTAATCTCTCTCTCACTCCCTCTCCCCTAATCTCTCTCTCTATCTCTCTCTAAAATATGACTAATAAAATTGGATATCCAATTTCTGCCATTGCCATTAATGTGGCAACAGTAAAAAAAGGCGACAATGGGAAAAAATTTTGGGACCACAAATTTACACATTAAAATCGGATATCTAATTTTTGTAAATAAAAAAGAGCCTTGTGGGCCATTTTGTGGATTCCAACGGCCCACAGTCTGCATATTCTATTTTTTGTTGACGATCACGGGTTTTCAAACAGGTTGAGACAAATTTGTGCTTTTGGGAGATTCTTAAAGTCAAATCTTACATTGTCAATCATTTAGGAGCATTTGTGTGGAGGTAAATGGGGAGTAGTAGTCATCCGAAGTCTAAACACAATAGAAAACTTTCAAATGACCAAATTGAAGTGTATAGAGAAAGAAATAAAGAATGTCATAGGAGGAGAAGACAAGGTATGTTAAATATTGCTAATATTACTTCAAGTGAAGAGGAAATTGAATTTGAAAATGTGTCACAAGTTATTGAAAATGAAAATGTTAAAAATGTTGAAAGTGATAATGAAAATTCTCAACATGTGGAAAATTTTGACATAGGAGGTGAAAATGTGGAAAAATTTGACATTGAAGGTGGAATTTCTCAACCAAGTGAACCATATGTCACACCTAATTACTTTAGAAATGAAGACCCTCTCATGGATGAAAGACAAATTCCAAATCCAAGACCTTCAAGAACCCCAAAATGGTTATTTGAAATCGATGAGAATATTATTGCAAATCTTGAAGGCAAGAGGTCAACAAGAACCGTTCGGTTATGGGATACACAACTTTTCAACCAAAATTTTAGCAATAAGACATTGACCGAGCAATGCCAACTCTTTGTTCAATTGCTAAAGATGATAAAGATGAGACCATTGCTAAACAAATTGAATATTCGTATGAATAAGAAGATGGAGAGAAATTTTATTATTGCGAAAATTCTATTTGATGCTCTTAATTCTATTGGAAAGAATACCAAAGAAAGAGATAAGAGAGCCACTTGAAGAGTGATTACAACCTCCTTAGTAAGCCATCAATTGAGGAAGGCTCGTCAAATGAGACAAACTTGTGTTGATTTTAACATAAACCGTAAAACTTTGGATAGAGCACTTGCATGAAGACAAAGACTTGACGATCCACTTCAACAAGATACATGGGCTTTTGGTGGGAGGCTTCCACATGTTGATATAAAGTTGACTGACAATGTGAAGGAGGAGATTCAACAATTTTGGCACTCTAATTCTAGAATGTCACCCAATGTAAAGGACATTTTGAAATTAAGAATTGACAACCGAGACCACACGCCGCATCCCAAACATTTCTTGGAATCAAGCCAAACAATGTTGTGCAAAATTTTTGTGAAGTACATCCAACTTTGCAAATGTCACAAAGGGCCTTTGAAACTTTGAAACCATTTTATTGTGTTCCTCTTAAGATTCACAATACTTGTTGTTGCAAGTACCATGTGGAGTTTTCAATGTAACATGAACTTTTATGTCATATTCGTTCTACGATACATAATAATGAGATGTTGCAGGAGTGTGGTGCAATGGTATTTCCGAGATGATCAAGAGACTTGCAAGATCTATTTTCATGCCCTAGAGATGATGGCTTCTATTTCTATAGAAATGATTGTTTGAATGAGAAGTGCTCATAATGTGGTGGGTTGTCAAAATTTGTTTCATGTTTTCATGAGGGCAGCAAACATGAGTTTGGAAAGAATTATGTTGAGAAAAAAAGATATGAGACAGTGAAATATACTTTGAAGAGTGGAGGTGAAGGTTCTAGATGCGAATTAGTCTCAAGAGAAGTGAGTATTGCTGATTTTATTTTGGATTTTAAGGAAAATCGTTTCTACAAGTATGCAAGGCACACCCATAGGTCTCAATGGGTTGA
The DNA here is from genome assembly GCF_030272615.1 of Cryptomeria japonica. NCBI lineage: Eukaryota > Viridiplantae > Streptophyta > Pinopsida > Cupressales > Cupressaceae > Cryptomeria > Cryptomeria japonica. Next base: position 523,346,321 of record NC_081413.1, read on the forward strand.
TCAATAGTTCAGGATGTGTAAGAACTCTTTCTCAATTGGCACTATTGTATCGGTGGTTGATTTTGCATAGAACTATACATTGCAACCACAAAATGAGGTACAGTCTTAGTACTATAGTTCAGTCTAGATTGCTATTTTTGTTCACATTATATATAGACATGCTCCTAATAGTACAGAAGAGGACAGGAAGATAATCAGCGAGTATCATTTTTATATGAGAGATGATAGATCACACTCCTCCGAGTATATGCAAAATTTTTTTGAGTTCTTGCATGAGAAAGATATTGCAATTGACCAACATATAATATGGTTAGATAACTGTACGGGTCAATTCAAGAATGCCCATATGTTTTATTGGTTGATTAGAATGCATGTAGAGAGGCGTATACCTCATATTTGGTGTTTTTTTGAGGTAGGGCATGGGAAGGGGGAGCATGATGGTGCGGGTGCATGTTTGAAGAGAGCTCTAGTTAAGGAGCAATTAAGGATTTCAGGTGCAAATTTCTCTGATGCACGTTCTATTGTTGATTGGTGTAGTTCAACATTGTCACATGGAGGTACTCTTGATTCAGCAGTGACCAGATTCTTTTGGTTGGTTGAGGAGGGCACAGTGGGAGATAGATTGGATTGTCAAACAATTAAAGATTCTTCAAAGATGCATTCATTTCTCAGCTCAAATGCAAGTACATGGTCCATTTGGACAAGAGCATTGGCTTGTTTTTGTCAGAGTTGTGTTTGGTGTGATTGGGATCAGTGTGAGTCAAGTGAGTGGGTTGATATGTGGGTTCCCCAATATATAACTCCTTTATCTCAAACAATATCCTTATCAAAGGATGACATGGAAATTTCACTTGAGTATGACTGTCTATCAGATCTTGTATAGCTAGGACATGTTTTTGCAGTTGTTGCACCATAAGGGAATGAAGATAGATTAGAATATTGGTTGGCACAATGTGTATAGGGAAAAAAAAAGCTAACACAACCAATGACAGATGATGACAGGTTCACATATCCCTTAGGTTCAGTTGTTGTTGTGGGAACTTGGTTGTGAACATACATGATTAGAAAGAATGGCATACCTACATTTGAAGACTATGAGAAACAAAAAACCATTATAATGTATTCACACCTTATTATAGCTACAAATGTCAAGTTGTTGAAGCATCAAGCAAAATCAAAGACCAAAGAGCTATGGACAGTGATTACTGTCGATAATGAAGCAATACTAGATACTCTTAGGCAAAGAGGTGACCCTTTAGGCACACTTGAGTAGTAGGTCTTTAATGGTGCCTTTGTTTTTTTATCATGCATTTCATTTCAAACAATGATCATTAAACCTTAATGTTCAAGTTTTCAACGCGTATATTAAGGATGTGTTTAAAATGCAGGTCTATTGATGAACTTTTTTTTTTTGCATGCACATAGCGGGTACACTCGATATAATCGAAAGGGATGTATTTTTACAACACGACTTATTATCATGCATTTGATGAGCTTTACAATTTTTGTTATTAGAGAACACTATTTGACAATTTTTGATGATATAATTATCGCAAAACCTTTATGCTCATGCAGGTCTTTTTTGATGATATACAACAATATCACATTATGATTTTTGCGTCAACATAGTGGGTTATGTTGATATAATTCGAAGGGACATATTTTTATGGTATATAATCCCACCTTTTCATTTATTATCATGCATTTTAGTTGAAGTGATTATCATAAAGCCTTTATGTTCATCCATGCATTTTATGTGTAGACTAACAATTCTTAAAAATATAGGTTCATGCTAGATCATTCACCGTTGACAAGACCCTCTCTTGGTGATGGTACATATTCCTTTGTGCATTAATGAGACAAAATTTTGTGCATAAGCATTAAGTCAAGTGAATGTATTTCTATTTAGAAATGACCATATCTACCATCGTCTTCAACCATGCAGAGAAATGCAGTGAGAAGGGCTTTAATCAACATGTGTCTTTCTTCCAAGTTATGCTTGTATACTTTGCAGAGAAACTGGTAAGTTTCGTAATTATACAATCTTGTACATCTTACAAATTTTTCAAATGATCTATTTATAATTTGGCAAACTAATTTGTATTAAGTGTTATAATTTGTTTCTTGTAGTACATTCATTCCGCATAAAAAGGTTACTTATTTTGGTCTTCATTTATATGGAGGTATTGTTGTACGTAAGCTTTTCTCTTAGGACATGAGGATGTCTGATGTAGATGAAGTGGGATGTTGTATTTGTATATGGATGTGACTTGATGTAACATTGTTATGATGATATACAATGTCCATGAGCAAATTGGTTTAGTTATATTGATGATATACAATGTATCTGTACATGAGTACATTGGTGTAGTTGTATTGATAATGAAAAAACAATCATGTTTGCATATCCCTTCATGGATGTCACATGCAAGTGTAATGGTAATTATGTGTATACAATACATGTAAATATTGATGATCATTATGTGTCTACAATGTAATGCTTGTTTATCTATATTTTTCATTGAACAAGTTAGGGACATAGATTCTGAGATAGGATTTTGTAGGGACCCCTCTCGTGGCCCCGTAGGTTCAAATAGATTGTTCGCAGGTGCCACAGATTCTGAGTTAGGGCCCGTCAAAGTTTGACAATTTTTAGCACTTAGGGCACTCAAGGGACGACTTCGATAAGGTATGACTCCGAGTGTTTGACCGAGTGGGGGGGCAAAATAGGAGCTGAATAGGGTAATAATACCTAACTAGACATGTTGAAGCTGACAGTTCCTCATCGCGACAAGCATAACGAGAAAATGACCACGAGACAACATTCGAATGAATGAGACTGACTATTTTTTCGCCAACCGAAAAATTGCTACCCTAATAAAACCATAGGGAAACTTGAAAAAATAGAGATAGGCTTTTGTAGGGACCCCTCTCATGGCCCCGTAGATTCAAATGGATCATTCGCAGGTACCATGAATTCCAAGTTAGGGCCCATCAAATTTTGACAATTTTTAGCACTTAGGGCGCTCAAGGGACAACGTCGGTAGGGTATTGACCCCGAGTGTTCGACCGAGTGGGGGGGGAAAATAGGAGCATGAATAGGGTAATAATGCCTAAATGGACGTGTCAGAATCGATGATCTGTCATTGCAACGAGCAGAACAAGAAAACAACCATGAGACACCATTCGAATGAATGAGACTGACAATTTTTTTGCCCACCAAAAAATTGCTTCCCTTATAAAACCGTATGGAAAATTGAAAAACTGAGATAGGCTTTTGTAGGGAACCCTCTCGTGGCCCCATAGGTTCAAACAGATCATTCACTGGTGCCACAGATTCAAAGTTAGGGCCCATCAAAGTTTGACAATTTTTAGCACTTAGGGCGCTCAAGGGACGACATCAGTAGGGTATGACCCTAAGCGTTCAACTGAGCGGGGGGAAAAATAGGAGCATGCATAGGGTAGTAATTCCTAACTGGACATGTCAGAGCCAACGGTTCATCATCACGATGAGCAGAACGAGAAAACAACCACGAGACAACAGTCAAATGAATGAGACTGGCAATTTTTTTTGCCAACTAAAAAATTGCTGCCCTAATAAAACCATAGGGAAACTTGAAAAATAGAGATAGGCTTTTGTAGGGACCCCTCTCGTGGCCCCATAGGTTCAAACCGATCATTTGCAAGTACCACAGATTCCAAGTTAGGGCCCGTCAAAGTTTGACAATTTTTAGCACTTAGGGCACTCAAGGGACGTCGGTAGGGTATGACCCCGAGCATTCGACTGAGTGGGGGGGAAAATAGGAGCATGTACAGGGTAATAATGCCTAACTGGACATGTCAGATTTGACGGTTCATCATCGCGACAAGCAGTTTAAGAAAACGGCCACGAGCCAACATTCGAATGAATGGAACTGACGATTTTTTCACCCACCAAAAAACTGCTGCCCTAATAAAAACGTAGGGAAAATTGAAAAACCGAGATAAGATTTTGTAGGGACCCCTCTCGTGGCCCTGTAGGTTCAAATGGATCATTCGTAGGTGCCATGGATTCTGAGTTAGGTCTCGTCAAAGTTTGACAATTTTTAGCACTTAGGGCGCTCAAGGGATGATGTCGGTAGGGTATGACCCCAAGCGTTCGACCAAGTGGGGGGGGAAAATAGGAGCATGCATAGGGTAATAATGCCTAACTGGACATGTCAGAGTTGACACTTGGTCATTGTGACAAGAAGAACGAGAAAACGACCACAAGACAACATTCGAATGAATGAGACTGACAATTTTTTTGCCCACCGAAAAATTGCTTCCCTAATAAAACCGTAGGGAAGCTTGAAAAACCGAGATAGGATTTTATAGGGACCCCTCTTGTGGCCCTGTAGGTTCAAATGGATCATTTGCAGGTGCCACAGATTCTGAGTTAGGTCCCGTCAAAGTTTGATAATTTTTAACACTTAGGGCACTAAAGGGACGACGTCGATAGGGTATGACTCTGAGCATTCGACTGAGTGGGGGGGGGCAAAATAGGAGCATGCATAGGGTAATAATGCGTAACTAGACATGTCAGATTTGACGGTTCGTCATCACAATGAGCAGAACAAGAAAACAGCCATGAGACAACATTCGAATGAATGAGTGACAATTTTTTTGCCCACCGAAAAATTGCTTCCCTAATAAAACCGTAGGGAAAATTGAAAAACCCAAGATAGGATTTTGTAGGGACCCCTCTCATGGCCCCATAGGTTCAAACGGATCATTCCTAGGTGCCATAGATTTCGAGTTAGGGCCTGTCAAAGTTTGACAATTTTTAGCACTTAGGGCGCTTAAGGGATGACACCAATAGGGTATGACCCCGAGCATTCGACCGAGTGGGGGGGAAAAATAGGAGCATGCATAGGGTAATAATACCTAACTGGACATGTCAGAGTTGACGGTTCGTCATCGCGATGAGTAGAACGAGAAATTGGCCACAAGACAACATTCTAATGAATGAGACTAACAATTTTTTTGCCAACTGAAAAATTGCTGCCCTAATAAAACTGTAGGGAAACTTGAAAAACTGAGATAGGATTTTTTAGGGACCCCTCTCATGGCCCTGTAGGTTCAAATGGATCATTCGTAGCTACCATGGGTTCTAAGTTAGGGCCCATCAAAGTTTGACATTTTTTAGCACTTAGGGTGCTCAAGGGACGACATCGGTAGGGTATGACCTCGACCGTTCAAGCGAGTGGGGGGGGAAAATAGGAGCATGCATAGGGTAATAATGCCTAACTAGACATGTCATAGTTGATGGTTCATCATCGCGATGAGCAGAACGAGAAAACGACCACGAGACAACATTCGAATGAATGAGGCTGACGATTTTTTCGCCCACCAAAAAATTGCTGCCCTAATAAAACCGTACGGAAAATTGAAAAACCAAGATAGGCTTTTGTAGGGACCCCTCTCATGGCCCCATAGGTTCAAACCGATTTTTCGCAAGTGCCATGGATCCTGAGTTAGGGCTTGTCAAATTTTGATAATTTTTAGCATTTAGGGTGCTCAAGGGATGACGCTGGTAAGGTTTGACCCTAAGCGCTCGACCGAGTGGGGGGGAAAAATAGGACCATGCATAGGGTAATAATGCCTAACTAAACATGTCAGAGCTGACAGTTCATCATCGCAACAAGTTGAATGAGAAATTGGCCATGCGACAACATTCGAATGAATGAGACTGACGATTTTTTCGCCAACTGAAAAATTGCTGCTCGAATAAAATCATAGGGAAACTTGAAAAATCGAGATAGGCTTTTGTAGGGACCACTCTCATGTCCCCATAGGTTCAAACTGATCATTCGGAGGTGCCACAGATTCTGAGTTAGGGCCCATCAAAGTTTGACAATTTTAGCACTTAGGGCGCTCAAGGGACGACGTCGATAGGGTATGACCCTGAGCGTTCAATCGAGGTGGGGGGAAAAATATGACCATGCATAGGGTAATAATAAATTGTATCAAGTATTGTTCATTAAATTAATTGTATTGTATTGTTCATTAAATGAATTATATTGTTCATTATACAAACAACACTTACGATGAAATGAAATGAATTGTGTTGTTCATTAAATAACCATTATTAACCATTGTTAATTATTGGAATGAAGATTAAAGATTTCCATGATAACACCACTCACAGATAAGCAACAATTTATATGATCGAATATCAACTTCTATATATATAAAAATGTCAAATGATTACAAATGTATGTCCATACATAAATATGGCATAAACGCCAACTCAAACAAAATATATGCCTAAATATGTGAATGTATGTCCATATACAAAATATACATGCCAACTAGACATGTAAGCATCCCAAAACTATCTATAACATCCTAAGCTGCTAATGGATCATCAAAATTGATCCTCTTCGCCACAATGCTCGGCTCTGAAGGATCCTGCACAAGAAAAACAAACCACGATTAATATTAGTTATATTATATAATTCACATTCGAAAAGTTAACATAAAAGTGAACTATAATTGAACTATTCATGTTTACCTCATCTCCACATTTTCTCTTCGGCTTTGTAGGACTCTTGATGTATGTCTTCGGTATAGGAGGTATGTTTTCAATATTTTCATACACAACCTACATATGTTCAGAAACATGACATTGATACAAGTTAGCATATAATTGTTACTGATAATAACAAATTATATCTACTAAAAACAAAATAAAATAAACACACATCTACTCGAGGCATCTCTTCTTCTTCTTCTTCTTCTTCTTCATCTTTAGGTATACTGGGTGTAGTCATCAAGGATGTGAAGCCAAGAATTCTCTATACATATACACAACAAGTATATTAAACTATCAATCTATGTCTAGACGTGTATACTCACTATAAGTTATTTAAACAATTCATTCAATCATATTTGCATTTAATTACCTTTCCCTTGTCTCCAACTGCACTACCAAATCGTAAATCACACTGCCCCACACTCGTCTTGCTTGTGCCCTACAAGAGTAAAATAAGATATACATGCAAGTCACTACATAATCTAATTAATACCAATATAAATGATGAGCATGTATGTACAATAAAATACAAACAACTAGGTGCAATAATATATGTACCATCAAGCTATCAAGGCCAAATGAAATGGCCAACAATGTGCCCTCCTGAATCTGTCTCAACTCCTCCTCGGTCATCAACTGTTAAATAGACCATGTAAATAAAAAATAGTACTTAATATTATCTAGATTATAAATATTCATTTAAAATATAACTTGAACTATTAAAATACAAATCTTACCACTACATCATCAATGTATGATGACGGTGCCTCCTCGCCTCTAGCATGTGAGGACTCCCTAGGGTATCTTCTAGTCTGTGTCATAACATCTAGTGCATCATGCATCTCATGCACCTCATAATCTGCACTGTCCGTAGGAGGATCAACGGGCTATCCAACTAGACCCAAGCATATGTGCCCACACATGACACAACTATGGGGCATGCATATTTGTGGAGCCGAGGATGACGTGCCAGTGCCATCAAATGCACCGCTACCATCAAAAGTAGGTTGAGCTACTAACCCAACCTGAGAAACCAAAAGGCAGGGGGACATATTTGGATGCTACACTAGAGGTGGGGTATCAACAGGAGGAGGGGGGACATATGGGCCCTGGACTACTCTGATTGCCTCAGGTCTATTTTGGGGCATACCTAAACCCACACCCTGGAAAGGTTGGATGTCAAAGTAGTTCACATGTTTGCATAAAACAAACTCAGCATACAATTTTTTTTATGAAGTAGAAGGGGACATCAAGATTGTTGTTGGGTGGTTTGTCGAAAACCATCCACCAACGATCCCAAAAAAATTTCACAATGCCATCATTTGTGCACCATTTAATAGAAATTTTTTTTGGGGGGGGGGTCTATGGGTTGACCAGTGTAGGGATTCACAAATAATGAGACGATATTGGATTTCTATATCTCGAGATCCTTGATCTCCTTATATGACAAGCCATCTGCATATTGTTCCCTCATAGAATCTCGCCACAAAAGGGCAGCATTGTGCTCCTCAGTCATGGTTTCCATACTCTTTATGATCAACATGAGAGGATAAAACATTGGGTTTAGACGAGGGATCCTATGATATACATCTGCAATCCCCCTCAATTCATTCAAATTTTGTGCAATCAAATCCTGAATTGATCAATGTTTGGTAAATGAGGGTTTGGTTGTTGCGGTTGTGGTTGATCAATGTTTTCATTGCTATCCCCCATTTTTAACCTGATTGAATGTAAATAATTGAATTTAGTTAACAAATTTAAACAATTTTGTATTTGATTTAAAAAATCTAGTTTTCATGAAAAAAACCACATTTTCAACGAAAAATCAAATAAACATTAAAACAAATACAAAAATTGAATGAAAATGATTGACAACAATAAAAAACTTACCTTTCAATCTATTTTTTAGCAATTTTTGGGCAAAACACTGGATATCAGATTTCTATAAAATTGCGCAACTTGTGGGTTGAAAATGACTCATGGGCTATCATAGTCGAAATATATTGTCTCAGAAAATTGGATATTCGCTGATTTTATTGGATATCCGATTTTTATACTTAAATTATTTTAAATAACATTATATTATATAATATGTATTGTATTATATATTATTATATTATATATATAATATAATATAATATTGTATATTATATAATACATATTATATAATATATTATTATATAATATGTATTATATAATATACAATATTATATTATATTATATATATAATATAATAATATATAATACAATACATATTATATAATATATTATTATATTATATAATTATATAATATATATTATAACATTATATTATATAATTATATAATATATTATATAATATAATATAATAATATATTATATAATATGTAATATATAATATTACATTATATATTATATAATATATTTTTTAATTTAAAATTACAAATAAAAATCAAATATCCGATATTATCGGATATCTGATTTGCTTAGGTAATTACCATGCCAAGGTGTACTGACACCCAGGCCAAGCAAAAAGTCAACATGGATTTTCGCATTTTTAGGCGAGTGGAGAAGGCTAATTTTTTCACATTTCCACTTTTTGCCCCCCCATGATCTTGCACTAATCCACATATGGTGTTCTATGAGCCTTTAGGACACCATATGGTGTCGTTAGGGATCGTATGGTGTGTTAAGGGGTCATATGGTATCCTATGACCCCTAGGACACCATATGACCCCTTAGATATTGTTAGGGATCATATTGTGTCCAAACGGGTCATATGGTGTCCTAAGTATGGTGTCCTATGACCCCTTAGGACACCATATGGTGTCGTTGGGGATTGTATGGTGTGCTAAGGGGTCATATTGTGTCCTAAGAGGTCAAAAGACATTGTATGACCCCTTAGACACCATATGATCCATTAGGTTTTGTTAGGGGTCATACTATGTCCTAAGAGGTCATATGGTGTCTCGTGACCCTTTAGGACACCATATGACCCCTTAGGACATCATATGATGTTGTTATGAGTCTTATGGTGTCCTAAGGGGTCATATGGTGTTATATAACCTCTTAGGACACCATATGACCCCTTAGGACACTATATGACGTTGTTAAGGGCCATATTGTGTCATAAGGGGTGATATGGTGTCCTATGACCCCTTATGACACTATATGATGTCGTTAGGGGTCATATTGTGTTCTAAGGGTTCATATGGTATCTTATGATCCCTTAGGACACCATATGGTATCATTATGGGTCATATGGTGTCCTAAGGAGTCATATGGTGTTCTATGACCCCTTAGGATACCATATGGTATTGTTATGGGTCATATGGTCTCCTAAGGGGTCATATGGTGTCCTATGAACCCTTAGGACACCATTTGGTGTCCTATGACCCCTTACGACACCATTTGGTGTTGTTATGTATCCTATGGTGTCCTAAGGGGTCATATGGTGTTCTATGACCCCTTAGCACACCATATGATCCATTAGGACACCATATGGTGTCATTAGGGGTTGTATGGTGTGTCCTATGGCCCCTTAGGAAACTATATGACCCCTTAGGTGTCATTAGGGTTTATTTTGTGTCCTAAGGGGTTGTATTATGTCCTAAGGGGTCATATGGTGTCCTAAGACCCCTTAGGACACCATGACCTCTTAGGGCACCATTTGGTGGTGTTATGTGTTGTATGGTGTCCTAAGGGGTCATATGGTGTTCTATGACCCTTTAGGACACCATATGGTGTTGTTAGGGGTCGTATAGTGTGCTAAGGAGTAATATGGTGTCCTATGACCCCTTACGAAACTATATTTCCCCTTAGGTGTCATTAGGGTTTATTTTGTGTCCTAAGAGGTTGTATCATGTTCTAAGGGGTCATATGGTGTCTTATGACCCCTTAGGACACTATATGACGTTGTTAGGGGTCATATTATGTCCTAAGGGGTCATATTGTGTCTTATGACCCCTTAGGACACCACATGGTGTCGTTATGGGTCGTATGGTATTCTAAAGGGTCCTAATGCATTCTATGACCCCTTAGGACACCATATTATGTTGTTATGGGTTGTATGGTATCCTAAGGGGTGATATGGTGTCCTATGACCCCTTAGGACACCATATGACCCCTTACGACACCATATGGTGTCATTATGCATTGTATGGTGTCTTAAGAGGTTATATCGTGTTCTATGATCCCTTAGGACACTATATGACCCCTTAGGACACCATATGGTGCCATTAGGGGTCGTATGATGTGCTAAAGGGTCATATGGTGTCCTATGACCCCTTAAAACACCATATGACCCGTTAGGTATCGTTAGGCATCATTTTGTGTTGTTAGGGGTCATATGGTGTCCTATGACCCCTTAGGACACAATATGACCCATTAGGTGTTGTTAGGTTTCATATTGAATCCTAACAGGTCATATGGTGTCCTACGACCCCTTACGACACCTTATGGTGTCGTTAGGGGTTGTATGGTGTGCTAAGGGGTCATACTGTGTCCTAAAGGGTCCTAGGACATCATATAACCCCTTCGGACACCATATGACCCCTTAGGTATCGTTAGGGGTCATATTGTGTCCTAAGGGGTCATATGGTGTCTTGTGACACCATATGACCGCTTAGGACACCATATCATGTCGTATGGTTCTTCTTGTGTTCTAAGGGGTCATATGGTGTTATATGACTCCTTAGGATACTATATGACCCCTTAGGACACCATATGGTGTTGTAAGGGGTTGTATGGTGTCCTAAGGGGTCATATGGTGTCCTATGACCCCTTAGGATACTATATGACCCCTTATTTGTCGACAGGGGTCATATGGTGTCCTATGACCCCTTAGGACACTTTATGACCCCTTGGAACACTATATGGTGCTATGGGTCGTATGATGTCCTAAGGGGTCATATGGTGTCCTATCACCCCTTCGGACACCATTTGGTGTTGTTATGTGTCATATGGTGTTCTATGACCCCTTAGGATACCTTATGACCCCTTAGGACACCATATGGTGTCGTTAGGGGTCATATGGTGTGCTAAAGAGTCATATTGTGTCTTATGACCCCTTAGGACACCACATAGTGTCGTTATGGGTCGTGTGGTGTTCTAAGGGGTCATATGGTGTTCTATCACCCCTTATGATACCATATTATGTTGTTATGGGTCGTATGGTTTCCTAAGGGGTCATATGGTGTCCTATGTCCCTTTAGGACACCATATGACCCCTTAGGACACCATATGGTGTCAATATGCATTGTATGGTGTCCTAAGGGATCATATGGTGTTCTATGACCCCTTAGGACACCATATGGTTCCATTAGGGGTCATATGATGAGCTAAGGGGTCATATGATGTCCTATGACCCCTTAGGTATCGTTAGGGGTCATATGGTGTCCTATGACCCCTTAGGACCCCATATAGTGTTGTTAGGGGTCATATGGCATCCTATGACCCCTTATGACACAATATGACCCCTTATGTGTTGTTAGGGGTCATATTGTCTACTAAGGGGTCATATAGTGTTCTACGACCCCTTAGGACACCATATGGTGTTGTTAGGGGTTGTATGGTATGCTAAGGGGTCATAATATGTTCTAAAGGTTCCTAGGACATCATATAACCCCTTAGGACACCATATGACCCCTTAGGTATCATTAGGGGTCATATTGTGTCCTAAGGGGTCATATGGTGGCTAGTGACACCATATGACCCCTTAGGACACCATATCGTGTTGTTATGGGTCTTCTTTTGTCCTAAGGGGTCATATGGTGTTATATGACCCCTTAGGACACCATATGACCCCTTAGGACACCATATGGTATTATAAAGGGTCGTATGGTTTTGTAAGGGGTTGTATGGTGTCCTATGGGGTCATATGGTGTTCTATGACCCCTTAGGACACCATATGGTGTTGTTAGGGGTTGTATAGTGTGCTAAAGAGTAATATGGAGTCCTATGACCCCTTAGGAAACTCTATTACCCCTTAGGACATCATATAATCCCTTAGGACACCATATGACCTCTTAGGTATTGTTAGGACATCTTATAACCCCTTAGGACACCATATGACCCCTTAGGTATCGTTAGGGGTCATATTATGTCCTAAGAGGTCATATGGTGTCTCGTGACACCATATGACCCCTTAGGACACCATATCATGTCATTATGGGTTTTCTTGTGTTCTAAGGGGTCATATTGTGTTATATGACCCCTTAAGACACCATATGTTGTCGTAAGGTGTTGTATTATGTCCTAAGGGGTCATATGGCATCCTATGACCCCTTAGGACATTATATGACCCCTTAGGTGTCGCTAGGGGTTGTATTGTGTCCTAATGGATCATATGGTGTCTTCAATGACCCCTTAGGACACCATATGACCTCTTGGGACACTATATGGTGCTATGGGTCATATGGTGTCCTATGACCCCTTAGGACACCATATGACCCTTTAGGATGCCATATTGTGTCATTAGGGGTCATATGGTGTCCTAAGGGGTCATTTGGTATCTTATGACCCCTTAGGACACCATATGGTGTCATTAGGGATCTTATTGTGTCTTAAGGGGTCATATGGTGTTTTATGACCCCTTAGGACACCATATGACCCCTTAGGACACCATATGGTGATGGTAGGGGTCATAGTGTGTCCTAAGGGGTTATATGGTGTTCTATGACCCCTTAGGACACCATATAATCCCTTAGGAGACTATATGTACTAAGTTTCAAATAATGAGAGATATAAGGGTGAAGAGAGATGAAGAGCTAAAGAGAGGGAGAAGAACTAAAGGACAAGGACATAAATAGAGATATAGATATTAAGGAGTATGAATTGAGAGGATAAAAACTAAAGGACAAGGATGGATAGAAAGAGGTAGACATATCTAGATATCGAAAAGGAGAGAGGAAGATAGAGATAAAAAATGAAGATAAAGGGAGAGGGAGATGAATAGATATAGAGAAAGAGAGAGATAAAGATAAAGATAAATATATAAAGAGATGGAGAAAAATGGATAGAGAGGGGTAAAGGGAGTGAGATAAAAAATGAAGAGATGGAGAGATAAAGGAAGAGAAATATCGATAGATAGAGAGATATAGATAGTGCAAGAGAGTGAGAAATAGAGATAGAGGTTATAGATAGGGATAGATAGAGAGGGAGAGAGAGATAGAGGGAGATATAGAGATATATAAAGGCACTATAGAGAAGGATGTGGGGAGATAGCCAAAGATATATAAAGATAGAGTAAATAAAGAGATAAAGGTAGAGAAAGGGAAAGATACTTCAAGAGGGCGATAGAGGAAGAGATAGAGAAGTAGATTAATCATGTATAGAGGAACATATAAAGATAGAGGAACATATAGAAAGAGAGGTTGATATGGAAAGAGATGGAGATGTGAAGATGGAGATAGAGATAGATATGGATAGAAAGTAATAGAGAGAGGAAGACAAATGGAGGGAAGATGGAGTGAATAACTGAGATTTAGAGATAATGAGATATAAATATACATGAAGATAGATCTATAGGGATATAGAGATAGAGGGGACAAGATAGGGAGAGAAAGGAGGTGATAGAGACAATTAATATATAAGTATAGATAGGATAAGGTAGAGGAGGGAGATAAATATAGAGAAGAGAGATTATTAGAGAGAAATATAGAAATAACGAGTGACAATTATGGAGTGGGAGAGGGAGAGATAGGAATAGAAAGATGGAGATATATGCAGAGATGCATGTAACTTGGGATTTATTTATCTAGATGGGATGATAAAATAAGTGACATAAGTAGAGAAGAAAGAGATAGATAAAATATATTTATATGTATAAATAGACAAGTGATAGATAAAAGAGGTGATCGGAAAAAATGAGACTTTGTATGCCAAATTTGTGAGTATTTAAAGTTTTAAAATTGAAGGACTAACTTCAAATGATTATAATTAATTTTTGGTCTATAATATCATAAAAGTACCTCATCCATTTGATAGGTCTCTGAATTACCTTCCCAATGCCTATAAAAAATCAAAATTTCAATAAAAAATGCAAAAGTTATGCCCATTTTACTAAACTATACTTTGTATGTTGAGAAAAGCGGATATCCGATTTGAAAAAGTATGACATCACAATAGTGACATCACAAATCAGATATCCGATATTAACGGATATCCGATTTGGTTTGGTATTACCAAATCAAATTCAAATTTTGCCAGACCCAAACAAAAAGTCAAAGCGGATTTTGGCATGTTTGGAAAGGTTTAAAACACTTTTTTTTTTCCATTGCCACTTTTTGGCCCCCCATGATCTTGCACTTACCCTCAACATCATCATTACTCTCCCTTGGATCTACAGGGACATACTTTACCATATCTCCTTATATGAGTGTTCAATAATGCATGTAAATACTTCCATGGCTACTACAAAAGTTTTAAGACAATCATTGTTCCTGCTGCTTTCTGAATGAGCTTCATTGAATATCGAAGGAGACTGCTTCATTTCTCCCTTTGACTATTATTAAGTCAGAGTCACCATGCGTATACAATCTCTAGGTGATGATAACTTTGTTTTGTGTTTAGAAACCCTTATTACTTCCTTGGAGCTCATTGACCTATTTTCTAGGACTGTTTGCTATAATTTTACTGTAAATAGACTAGCAACTGTGGCTGCTTTGTGAATATTCAATGTGAACCCTTGAATGCTTGACTCTTGATTACCAACTCTATTTGAGGACTGTGATCTCTAGACTGAGTCTTTAGACCTATTGTGCATTTCCTATAGTAGACTTTAAGGTTTGGGCTTGCTCTTTATCTCTTGCACACTACCCCAAGCATTGTTTCTAAGGCCTTTGGTCACTATATTGACTGATTTGCATCATTAGGCTGATTGAACTTTGCATTCTATAGGCTATCTGGGTGGTTGTGTGTGGATTGTTTTGATCATGGCTTGCAACACCATTTCTAATGATTATCCTTATCATATACTTTGACCTAGTCTTCCTCTGTATCACTTGGCTTGTGATTTTGATAGTTTATATATGACTTTTATTGGTTCAAGCCTGTAATGCTTGTATCTTTAATGCATATTAGGGCTACTAATATCTCTATCTTTTATTTTGGACTACATCTTTTGATTGCATGGATATTGTGCTTCAAACTGTATTATTCTCTTTATGTACTATTGCTCTTACAGTGGCAATGACCTATGATCTTCATGATGACATTGTCCTTATTGGATTATCCTAGAACTTGCTTTTGATAGCAAATTACAAATCACAGTGTCTTCCTCTATGAGTTCTATCACTATTGATCTTTAGATGTTGCATTGAATCTTTCTCATACATTTCTTATGCTACTTTATCTTGTATGGTCTCCAATGGTGTAGCTATCTTTTGATACTATCTTATTACTGTCTTGATGAAAATGGTTTGTACCTACGAATTTGCATGTTGCAAGAGGACCTTGGGACATTTACCTCATGATAAATCTAACCTCTAGACTGTTGTAAATGATCACCCTTATCTCTAATATAAATACCATGTAATGCTTAGTATACAATCGAGTACCTTAATTTTCTCATTCTCACAATCTCTCTTCTCTTTGGCTTCAATATTTCCCATATGCCTATGATTCTTTGGATTATTTTGACAAGAAAATAAGGTTTTGATTTGGGTTGTGATTCTAACCATGAGATACACAAAATAATAAATAAAGATCTACTTCTTCAATGATAAACCCAATATGTTCATGGCTAAAATCGCATGTGAGATGCATATGATTCCCTTGCAACATGAAAATACAGATAATTTTGTGAGATTCGAAAAGAAGTTTTATTTATTTTGTAAGGTGTAGATTCAAAAACCTCTACGTAAATGCTCTTGATAACCTCCTCTTTGACTTTGGCTCAAGATTTGGAAACTCTTGCTTGTAACTCTTGACTGAAGCTTTTCCACGTAGAAACTCTGCAACTACTCTTTCATATTCTCAAAACTAAAGATATACCAAATGAAAACCTTCTCTTCCTTAGCGTATAACTAAAATATCTCCATGAATTAGGCATTGATTTTCTCTTCAAACTTCTGTGTGCAAATATCAAATGTTGTCATAGTGAAGATGAGAAAGAAACTAAGGTTTCTCTTTTGCATGAAACTTAGGCTAACTGTTAACTCCAACTCAAACCAAAGGCAAAACACATAGACTGAAGCTCGATCACGGGTTCATTTCTCAATTTTTGGCTTTATTTTCCCTCCAACAACATATTGAAACTTTACTCATATTTCCATGTGAGAAATACTTTAATGGGAGCATTAAAGTTTTTGATTAAGGTAAAGGCAGGTTTTGAAGGGGCCCCAAAAACCTTTACAAGCAAAACTTAAACAACAAAATGACGAGAAAAAAAAGAGAACAGGCCTACAAAAAACCAACAGAAAACCAAAGAAAACCAGAAAAAGGCCCACAAACCCAGCAGGCCATCCAGAGTCTAGAAGATACTAGTTGATTTTTTCTAGAGCTTTTGCCAGAGTGTTGCTAATTTCGTGTAGCTCTTTGATGTTATCCCTAAGATTAGGGAGATTCTTTGCAGGAGCAACCACAACTTTCTTGACACTAGCCCTGGTCCTCTTCACAGTACCACCCACTGGAGTAGCATCACCGCTACCAGTCTGGATGGTCTCTTCATCCAAGTCAAGTTCCACAACCGATTTTGGAGAGTAGGTTTGATCACAAACTTTAGTGATATCCTCTAGGTTTTTAATGACAACAGAAAGGAAACTCAGGATAATGCCCATAAGATTTTTCATTCCTTCCTTCCCATCTTCCAGTGATTTAACCTTATCCTCCATATTCTGCTTCCAGTTTATCTGCTCTTTGTTTTCATCCTCCCTCTTCTCATCCATATTTTTCCCCTTTTTATCCAGGTTCTTCAGGTGCTCATAGGTCCATCTATCATAGTCCATTCTTGCCTCAGAGAGTTTCTTGAGGTTATCCAAGATTAGCCCTTTACCCGCACTTTCCTTATCCTTGCTAACCTTGTCCTTAGTCAGGTCCTTCTTAGAATATTTGTTTGTTCCCCTCATGGAATTCACATCAGTTTCCTCATTATCCTTGAAATCCACTTTTTCCATCGAATGGTTGTTGTCCTTACCAGGGCAATCACTGAGGATATGGCTTTCATGACTAGGCTCATTACCACCACTTTCTTCCTCATTACCCAGCTCCTCATCTTTCCAGCTATCTTCACCATTGGAGTCATCCATCTCCATACCGCTGCTTTCCTTTTCAATTTCCTCTGTTTCCAACCTAGAGGCACTTTTCCTTTTTTTTCTAGAGGACGCCTTCTCCTTGCTGGAGTGTCCTTCTTCCATCTTTCTCTTACCCAGAGAGGCAAAAATCCTTTTATTTTCCAACAGGGCGAG
This sequence comes from Cryptomeria japonica, assembly GCF_030272615.1. Taxonomy (NCBI): domain Eukaryota; kingdom Viridiplantae; phylum Streptophyta; class Pinopsida; order Cupressales; family Cupressaceae; genus Cryptomeria; species Cryptomeria japonica. The sequence continues at coordinate 523,364,261 of NC_081413.1, forward strand.
GTTTTTGCAATGCTCATAGATGAGCAGCAAAAGCCCGCAGTGGAGAATCGGGATGGAAGGGTTATTCCTATGTTTATTGAGGGACCTGGAGAGTGACCTAAAAAGGTAGTAGGGTAGGGATACCTTTTTGTCATGTATGAAATGGTTTAAGAGAATGAAATGGTAGGTTTGGGCCTTGGAGAAATGACCTTCAACTGTGATGTATTCCATAATTGCATTTAGAACCCAACCCCACAGTTTCTTGAGGTTTGTAGCTTCGTAGTAGCCCCCAATAGCTTTGCCAAATTTAACCCTTTCTTTCTCTTTCCATGAGAACAGATTGACCGCGTTGTTGGAGACTTTAAGGTCTCGAAAGAAATTAAGCCCTGTGTGGGGCATTCCAGCTATAGTAGATATGTGCCCAACATCCAGCTTAAAATTAACTCCATAGATTTAAAAGAGCCATTTGACCAGTTTTCAGAAATCTTGGAAACGACGAGGTTGAACCTACCTTTGTCATAGTCCATGAGCTTCTCCATGAAGGTGTTGAGAGAACCCTTTTCTAGTTTCACCCAGACTTTTGGCATCGCTCTCCAAGTCAACGTATTATCTAGTTCCTCCCGCCTCAGGTCACCTCCCATCTTCAGATTCAGGTTATCTGCTCTGTTTCTCTGCAAACTAATTCCTTCTTTCCCAAAGTTGCTTGAGATTTTGAACCAGGTTACCCACAAAGCTTGCAGAAAATAATTAAAGATTGTTGGAGATCTGCCACTTTGCCAAGTAATGATGACCTTTCCAACAAGACATAAATATTTCTTTTTACCTGTCATGATTAAATTGTCCTTCTCTCCCCATATAACGGTCCTTTCTAAGGAACTCTTTAATGTTTAAATTGAGATCCTCCTCGTGCCAAATTGATTGGGAGTCAGAGTTAACTCCTATATTCGCTAAACAATCCGCTACACTATTTTGCTCTCTGAAGGCATGTTGAATAATAATTTCTTTAAAACTTGCAATGATCTCCTTGGCTTTCATGATGATATTTTCAATTGACCAAGAAGGCTCTGACTCCCCCGTTAAATACTTAATAATATTAAGTGAATCTCCCTCAAGCCATAATTTATCATAATTAAGATTTTTGGCTAAAATTAAGGTCTTCAGGGCGATAGAGGCTTCGAAAAAATGGCTAGTTTGATTTCCCAGAGGACTAGCCACCGCCTTTAAACAACTTCTAGCAAAATTCCTGACAATGCCCCCATATCTAGCTTTACCCGGATTCCCTTAAAGGCCCCATCAAAGTTAGCCTTAATCCACCCCTGAGGAGGAAAACACCAGATGAGACCTTCTCTTTTAGTTTCCTTGCTAGTAGTAGTGATAGAGAGGTTCCACTTGTCTTTGAAGTCATCTTTAGCAGCAGGTCCATGATTAGTGCCATAGAGGCATTCAAAAATACTCCTAAAAATTTTATCTGCCACCACTTCAGGAATAGCCCTTTTATCCCTAAAAATCCTATTGTTACGCTCTTTCCAGATATTCCAAATAATAATCGGTAGAGTGATTCTCCAAGTCTCCACAATTTTAGGATTAGAATTAGGGCATTGCCATTGCTGCCAGGAATCCCCAAGGGAGTTCGGGAAAACCCAACTTAGGTTCCACCTGCTCAAGATGATTTTCCAGATGTCCTGACTAAAAGTGCATTGATTGAGAATATGGCAAGCCGTCTCTTCTTCCCTGCAACAAAGAGAACACCTATTAGGAAAAATAAAACCTCTTTTATGAAGGTTGTCCAGGGTTAAAACCTTATTTTGGATGAAAATCCAAAAGAAGATATTAACCTTTGGAACTAACTTCTTGTTCCAAACTTTAGCCCAGATGGGAATTTCTTCCACCGGATCATTATGAATTGCCACAGCAGAGGAAACAGAGTATTTCCCATCTAGGGTTTCCCTCCATATCAATCTGTCATCTTTGTTGTCTCTAGGGATTTTAGCAGAGAGAGCTATTTGAAGGAACTTGAGCCCCGGGCACTGCTGGCTAAAATCAATCCAGTTCCCATTTCTCTAGTAATCTTTGACCAACTCACCAAACTTTCTTTTGAACCAGTCTTTCCAATCTTTAAGGATTGGGATTTCCTCTAGAGGTTTATCCAGAATCCATCTATCTTCCCAAAATCTTATTCTCCTCCCATCCCCAAGGTTCCAAGTTCTACCAGCAACAACCCAGCTTTTAGCAGATTGAACAACATTACATATAGCTGATCCTTCAACAATGAAAGAATTATCAAGGAATTCTTCCTTAGAGGGTTGCATATAGAGATATTTGTTTTTCCAAATTGAGTTCCATTCTCTTTCCTCCCCTTTCAGTCTCCATATTTGTTTGGCTAATAAAGCTTTATTCATAGAACCAATGTTCCTTAAGCCCAACCCACTTGAGGCCTTAGGGGAACAAATTTTATTCTAGGCAATAAGGGGTATTCTATTTTTGACTTCCACCCCCAACCAAAGGAACTTTTTTTGGAGCATTAAAGTTATAACAAAAGAGAGTCTCATATATAAATCTAAATCAATGAGAGGGAATATTCCTCTTTAACAAATTAAAACCCTTTAAAAAAATTGAAATTAAACTAAAGACCTTGGTTAAAGAAATTTTAACTTGAAAGGATAAAAATTGTTAATATTTTTGGTGACCTCTCGGGGATGTTTTCTTTCTAAACACATTAGACCAGTGCTTTTGCATCCATTAGGCATAAGAGTCATGAGAAACCTTGAACCAACTCAGATTTGAACTCAACCATGCTATTAGAAACATTGAACAACAACAACACAACATTCTAACAAGGTTGGAAACATGCATTAACACTTAAGGAAAGGGAAACAACTGAACTAAAAAATGTGCAACAACACTTAGAGGGAAACAAAAACTCAGAAACCATGTGCATCAGTACTTATTGAAATGGGAAACCTATTCTAATATGTACAAGATGAAATGTTACCTCAATAGCACAACTTGAGGTGTATCCCATTGACTGGGATAGGAAGCTCTTCTCCTTCCAAGTTAGATAGTTGAAAGGCATTGTGTGGCTTACATTTAGGGATCATGTAAGGACCACTCCAGATAGGATCAAACTTAGTGTGCTTTTCGGGTCTACTCTTCAGCTCATCCTATTTAAGAACTAAACCACCCTCATTGAAGACTCTTAGGACTGCCTTCTTGTCAAATATCCTTTTCATTTGAGCTTGGTGATTTTCAATGGTTTGCAATGCATTCTTTCTTACCTCTTCCATCTCCACAAGTTCTATAAATCTAATTTGCATGGGTTCCTCTTCCATAATTTCCAGCTCCTTAATCAGATTTAATGTTGGTAATTCAACTAAAATTGGAAGCCTTTCTTCCTTACCATAAACAAGAACATAGGGAGAAATACATGTAGCTCTCTTGGGTGTGATCCTATCAGCCCACAATGCTTGCTTTAGCTGATTGTGCCAAGTCCTTTGATTGTCCTCCACTGTTATCTTGATGATCCTGATCAAATTCTTGTTAGTGGACTTAGCTTGTCCATTACCTTGAGGGTAATAATTGGATGAAGTACTCAAAAATATTTTGTTGTTGACAACCCATTCAATTATTCTAAAGCCTACAAAAGCTAATACATTATTAGAGATAATAGAATTCCAAACCTTGCTACTAACACTTGATAGAAACTTAAGACTGCACTTTCATTTGCTTCTTTTGAGGCCACACCTTCAGTCCACTTGGTAAAATAATCAGTGGCTATTAGGATCAATTTATGCCCTAAACTTGAAGATGGAGTGATGACCCCAATAAAATCAAGGCCCCACTTCATGAATGGATGTTCAACCTAAATAGGTTGCAAGGGTAAAGCTGCTAATCTTTGTTTGCCTGCAAAAATTGCATATTTTCTACACCTTTTTACCCAAGCATATGCATCTTTATGTAAATCAGGCCAAAAGTACCCAACTTTCATGATTTTTAGAGCTGTAGTCCTTGGTGCAAAATGACCACCAACTGGTCTATCATGGAATTCTTCTAATATTCTATCAATTTGATCTGAATCTATGCATCTCAAGAATATACCATTAAAATATTTTCTAAACAAAATTCCATCCAAAATGGTATAAGGGATTGCTTGAAGTCTAAAGTACCTTCGCTTAGCATTGTTAAAACCCTTAGGACACTCACCAGTTTGAAGATAATGCATCATTTCATGCACCCAACTTGTAGGAGGTGTTGCTACAATAGTTTGTTCTTCATCTTCATGAATTACAACAGCTTCTTCAACCTCTTGTTCACTATTTTCTATGTGACCAGCAAGCTACTCACATAGTCCCTTACCTCTAATCAGCTTGGTCACCTTGATAGTCACATCATACTCCATCACTTGCATGATCCAACTAGCTCTTTTATCATTAATATCTTTATTCAACAAAAAGTCTTGTATACTTGGATGAGAAACCATTAGGTGGATTTTGTTAATTGAAAGCATGTGTCTAAATTTCTTTAGACTCTTAATGTTTGATAATGCATGTTTCTCAACAAAAGAATAATTTTATTCATACCCTTCAAGGCCTTGGCTGAAGAAAGCTATTCGCTATTCCAATCCCTCATCATTCTGTTGAACCAACATAGCTAAATAGTGTCAAAAGTACCAAAAGCATATAACACAAAATCCTTTGCAAATTCTAGATTAATAAAGGTAGGAGATGATGCTATGGTGCTCTTAATTTCTTCAAAATTATTCTTAGCTTCTTTAGACTGACTAAAAGTAGTATTCTTCTTAAGCATGTTAGTTAAAGGCTTCATAAGAACTACTATATTAGGGATGAATCTTCTCAAAAAATTATTCTACATATAAAACATTGAAGACCCTTCCTATGAGCAAGTAAAGGCAAAGCTAAAATAGAACTTACCCTTTCTAGATCTATGGTTATTTCATGTTTGGAGACAATATAGACCAACAACTTACCCTCGCGGACATAAAAAAGTGCCTTTATTAGGATTTAGAGATACTCCATATTCTCTACACCTTTCAAAAATCTGCCTTAAATGACCAAAAGGTTCCTTTGCATGCTATGAAAAAATAGTTATCTCATTAAGATAAACCAAAAAAATATATTTATAAGACCTTGGAAGGCCATATCCATTGCCCTCTGAAAGGTTGGTCTTGCATTAGACAAACCAAAAGGCATTTTCCTATATGCCATTGTTCGCCATTTTGTACTGAAGGCTGTCTTAAATTGGTCATCTTCTTTTACTAGGATATGATTATAACCAGAATAACCATCAAGCAGTGAAAATCTATATGAACCTGAAACTACTTGTAGAATTTGCTCCATTTAGGGCAGGAGGTAATGGTCATTTAGAGAGGCACTATTAAGATCTCTAAAGTCTACACAAAGCCTAAGTTCACCACTCTTCTTTTTTACAGGAACTAAATTGGAAACCCAAGATGTATGCTTTATAGGAAAGATGATATTACCTTGGAACAGCTTGTTTAGTTCTGTCTTTATGAGATTCTCAAGCTTTGGGTTGAGGGGCCTTTGATTTTGTCTCATAGGTTTTGCATTTTCTTTTAACTCTATGGTGTGTTGGGATAATTTGGGAGTAAACCCCTTCAAATCTTCATACTTCCATGCAAACACATCATTGAACTCTTGACAAAGAAAAAAAAAAGCATGTTTCTCCTTAGTTGTACATACCTTGCCAAGATTAAATAACTAATCTTTGAAGATCTCAATAGGCTCATAGTGCTCCTCTTTAACAAACATGTTGCCATTTTCCTTCCTAACCTGATCATTAGTGTTAAAGATTGACTCAAGGGTTACTAGTCCCTTTCGCAGCTTGTTACTCTTTAATTGAAGGGTTACCAATATTGCACTTGTGTATTCTTAGTTGAAAGCTCAGTAATCTTGTCAAACATTGGAATATTTCAAGGCCTGTGGGCTGCCTATGGTGGAAATCGACCTCCAGAGTGAGCTGGTTCTCTGGTGAAACCTCCTAGAAAAACTAACTTGACTGAGAAAAGGGAAGAGAAACTTGCTGAATAATGAAATCCTACTGTTAATGGGAGGTGATACACCAAAATTTTTTATATTACTTGCTGCTCTTCAACATTATTTACCTCATTTGGGATGCCAAATTGAGCACCCAAAGAAGCCAATGTATCTGCTTCCTTATTCTAATTTCTAGGCATAGACAACAGCTAAAAAACATCAAACTCTTCAATTAAATCCCATATTCTATGCTTATACATTTTAAGGACATCATTCTTAGTCACATTGATGCTTCTTACTTGATTAACCACTAGTTCACTATCCCCAAATACTTGCAAAAACTTTACATTTTTCTTTCTAGCCCATTCTAATCTATGTGCAAGTGACTCATATTTAGCTGTATTATTAGGACAACTGAAAGAAAATCTAAAGGCTGAATAGCATTTTTTACCTTCAAGATAGATCAACATGGCACCACTTCCAGAACCAACTTTTCTTCTTGAGCCATCAAAATATAGTTGCCATAATTCATTTCTTTTCTGATCACATTGCTAATTGGGCTGCCATTTGTCATGTTTTTCAAGGTTAGGGACATTAATACCCTCTTCATGGATCATGTAGACACCAAGTTATAACTCTTCCATATGCTTGAATGGATCTTCTTCATCATTTTCAACTGCCCATTCATCCAATACTACATCAGGTATCCCTTCTATTGGGGTGTTTGGATCTTGGATATTGGGTTGTTCACTAGGTTCTTGTATGGACAAATTTGCATTATCACTTGGAACATATGGTTCTATATGATCATTGGCCAACAATTCTGATTTTATGATCACTTTGGTATCATATCTTGTTCTAAAGAACATGTGTGACCAATCAAAAGACAAATACCCACCTAACTTAGCTGTGAAATCTTTGGATAAACATAAGGAAAAGTGAGGTGGAAGATCTATGATGCAGATATCTTGTGGAATTGAGAAATTTGGACAGGCATGTAATATGAGACCCAAATTTTTAATCACACTTACTATTTTTACTATTGTCCCATCTAATTGGACTACCCCTTTTGAAAGAGGCTCATATGTCAAACCCAACCTATCAACTATTTGCTTTGGAATGATAGAATTGCTTGCACCTGAATCAATCATACAATTATGCACTTGGTGCTGGCCTATGATTAAAGGTAGATAGTGTAGCATCCTAAAATTGTGACACTTGCAATTTCGACTGCATTTGGGTCTTCATGATGGGGGCGCAACGTTGAACCTGAATGGAGACCCCGAAACCTGCTTGTGACACCAAAAACTGCATTTTTCTACACCTTGGCATGATCCCTCCTTGTACCCTGCTGTCCCGAGAGGTGGGACCATGGTGCCCAGCGCCCTAGTCCTTCAGGACCATGGTGCCTAGTGCTGTGGTCCCCCAAGACCATGGCGCCCAACGCCTTGGTCCCTGGCCCTATTTTGGGCCCGATCTCTTTTGGGCATCGGGTCTCTAAGTTTGCAATTCAGGAAATATTGTTTCCTGGTCGGCCTAAGGTCGGGAAAATTAGTCTATCAACCCTAATTGACAAGTATATAAACTACATTTCCTCTCTCAAAAAGGGAGGAGGACATATGTGAGCAAGGCGCGAAAGCGTTATTCAAACATTCAAGCATTCAAGCATTCCTTCAAGTAATTGAGCATTCTAAGTCTCCATTCAAGGCTAGGTGTTGCATTCAAGACAAGGATTCAACCATTGAAGAGGAGATCACTTACAACACATTACATACTACATACATTACACCTTCGCATGTAAGAATACAAACATTCTTACAACAAAGTATCAGTACTTGTTTACATTACAAACATTTACATTTACAGCATTCTCATTTCTTGGTTAATTCCAAAACCGGGGTTTGACCTAAAGGCAAACCCCTCATCCCTAACCCCCCAATCGTCCTCTCTTTTCTGTGTGTAGGTTGTAGGTACGTGGCTATAATTGAAGATCTGGAATCCTTGTGCAGAGACGAACAGATCCACCTTCATTTCGCGGATTTTTCGGAGGACCGTGTGCACGCCGGGCGCCATCGTCCCGTCAACTTTCGCTCAAATTTGTAGAACAACACCGTCTTGACATTTTACTGCTAATTCCAGGTCCGCAACTTCATACCATATCCCTATCTCTGTTTATAAGCGAATCTTTCCTACTTTACATGCATTCCTAGTTCAATCATTCTATCTACATTTCTTTACAAAAGAGGGTATCCTTGATGTCCTAACCCTTGAAACTCATTTAGAATCCAATCTTGCATTGCGTGGGATTGGATCTTGTGGGTTTCAACCCCTCTTTTGAATGTAAAGTCTCTCCTAAGTGAAAACCATCAACCCTAGTGACTCTCCCTTCTCTCTCCTTGTAGTTGGGGAGGGGAGAACAACTAGGGTTCGATTTTTCCGCTTTACAGATAGAAAGGAGGGGATTTAACCTTTTGAGTTGGATGTTCATTTTTTTGTGCTTGAGGGGTATTGGATAAGATAACTTTGGGCTGCTCCTTAGGAGGCTCTTGTGACAAAGAGAGGTTAGAAAAGGCACTTTGTAGAAAATCCTTTTTCCTTGGAAGAGATAAGGAATCCCACATCGAGACACTAACATGTGTCTTCTTCAATTGATCCAAAATATTAAATAAACTTGTACTAACCTTCTATTGTCCCTTTTTAACATCTTCTTGGACTTGTGTTGTTTGTGGTTGGCCTCTTGGCTGATCCTTGTTCACCACTGGTTCCCCTCTTGGTAGAATTTTTGTATTTAGAGTAGGTAAAGGTCCAAGTGGTGCTTGTTGGCTTGTAGAAGCTTGATTGGTGCCTTTATCAGCTTGCTGCCCTATATCAATGGCCCTCTTTTTGGAACTTGTATTCGCTGCAATAGAAGTGTAGCACTGATTCTAAGCTTGTGGCTGATGCACTCCACAAAATTCCTCACCTTGCCAATTAACCAAGGTGACATCTAGGCCTTGTTTAGAATGAAAACCTTGTTATTCATGAGTTCCATGAGTATTATTTTCTGGGACAACAATGTTATTCTGAACCATGAGTGCTTGATGTAGCATACCATTTTAACAAGTGGTTTGATTATGAGGTTGGTTGCAAGAATAACACCAATCATAATTTGATGCCATGTTGTTCTGAGTTGGGACAATATCCCTAGATGTGCTAATAGTGTTTGGATTATAGAGGAGGTTTGACCTTGCATTATAATTCCTTCTTTGACCTTGAGGGTCAGCTTGACAAGGAGGCCTATTTTGCTGGTTATGCTGATAAGGGGCTTTCAATTAGACTTAGTAGTTTGGGCTACTTGCTTCTCAATGTTGGTCATTTTGTTCCCAAAACCTTGGAACCTAGTCTCCATCTCTTTTTTGAACTCTTGAAACTCTTGATTTGGGAGTGTAACAATATTTGCTTGGGCTGCAACTTGATAATTTAGTGTTGGTAAAGGTGGTATAGCAAGTAGAAAAGGCTCTAAAAGAGGTACAATAGGTTGTATTTCTAGAAAATAGGCATGGGAGGCCTAGGACCTATTTTATTGGTCTGAATTAGATAGTTTTTTTCTCTAATAGCGACATCAAATGCATTTGGGAGAGTATTTGCACCCATAGATTAAATCATGACTGAAATGTCACTATTAAGGGCCTTAAGATAAGATAAAATGCATGTGTAGGAGTAGGCCTTACCATGATAGGGATTCTGTTCGAATTCTTCTAGAAATGAAAACTTAAAATCAATCATTTTCTCTTGAGGATCTCTCCTTATGGTGCTCAACTGATCTAATAGTGATAAATGATCAGATTTATCTTCAAAGTGTGAGTTCAACTTATCACCCAGCTCATCCCAGGTAGCAACTGAGTTTACGGGTAACCCTCTGAACCACTAAAGCGCTTTGCCTTTGACTGATGTAGCCAGAAGTCCGATTGTAGTATTTTCTTGTGTGATATGATGTACTCCACACAACGAAGCTATGTCCCTTATATGCTCAATGGGTGTGGTTTGATCTTCTCCCATGAAGAAAGGTAGTCTTTTCAATACTTCTACAAGAATATCATCATGATTTGTAAGGTTTAAGGGGTTGCCTTGATTGAAAGGCACAAAAGGCTGAGCTCTTGGTAGAGCCATTGGGATAATAGGTGGATTAATAAATGGAATTACTGGTGCTTGAGTTTAAGAGATTGAAAACAAAGGATTATTGTAAGTTGTAATTGAAGGCTAAATAGTGGGAGGAGTAGGCAAAACTTGAACTGATGGATTTGATGGATTTGCAGCCTTCTTTGTTGCCCTACTCTTCCTCTTTGGTGGTGATAGATGACAATGCTCAACCGGATCCTTGCTTTGCCTAGTTTGGATCTTTCTCATAGGCTATATATTACTGAATCTGCTTGAAATGAAGAAAAATGAGTCGCTAGGTATGAAATTTGTTGCCTATGAAGGCTAGAGTTGTTGTTGCTCGCACCAAAACAATAGCAAGAATGGATCTTTGTTGAGCTGAGATAGCTCAAATAGGTCCCACCAGGCATGCCAAAAACTGTTGTCACCAAGATTGTATCCATGTATGCTTAGCTAAAAGCTCAACAATCTTGTGAAACACTGGAAGATTTCCAGGCCTGTGGGCTACCTATGGTGGAAATCAACCTCCAAAGTGAGTTGGTTCTCTGGTGAAACCTCCTAGAAAAAATAACTTGATTGAGAAAAGGGAAGAGAAACTTGTTGAGTAATGAAATCTTACTGCTAATGGGAGGTGATACACCAAATTTTTTTATATTACTTGCTGCTCTAAACTTTTATCAGCTTTAAAAGGCCTTAAACTCTAATTCATGACTTGACTGAGATCATAAAATTCATAAATATTTTATGAGAGGGTTTGTAGTTTTCAATGTTGTTTGAAGGAAAATAACTTTTCACATCCTACAACTTACTGAAAATCTAATAAAATACAACTCAGAGCCTGAATTTAACTGTGAAATTTTCTTATTTGACAAAGCATTCATGAGACAAAAATAAAGGATTTTGAAAATAAAACCACAATACTTTTATCAAATCACTTAATGACAATGAACAAAATTAGAATATGCCATGAAGGAACCAATAATATTTATTGATGCTGATAAATCTACTGGTACTACTTTTTAATCTGAAAAATACATGAGCTACAACTACTCTTTCATATTCTAGAAACTGAAGATATACCAAATGAAAACCTTCTCTTCCTTAGCGTATAAGTGAAATATCTCCATGAATTAGGCATTGATTTTATCTTCAAACTTTTGTGTGCAAATATTGATTGTAGTCATAGACAAGATGAGAAAGAAACTAAGGTTTCTCTTTTGCGTGAAAATTAGGCTAACTATTAACTCTAGCTCAAACCAAAGGCAAACCACATAGACTGAAACTTGATCACAGATTCATTTCTCTATTTTTGGCTTTATTTTCCCTCCAACAACATATTGAAACTTTAACTCATATTTCCATGTGAGAAATACTTTAATGAGAGCATTAAAGTTATACCAAAAGAGAGGCTTGTATATAAATCTAAAGCAATTAGAGGGAATTTTCCTCTTTAACAAAATTTAAACCCTTTAAAAATTTTCAAAATTAAACTAAAGACCTTGGTTAAAGCAATTTTAACCTGAAAGGATAAAAATTGGTAACAATTATAATATATATCATATTTTTAGTATTGAATTTAAACTAGAAAAAATAAAAAAATTAAGTTTATTATGAAAAATAAATGATCTCTACCTAAGAAACTAAAAATTATAATAAATTTTGTTAAAAAAATCTCAAAAAATGTATTACACTTCACATGGTTGTACTCTTTTCAATAAAAAAGAGAAGTTTAGCTTTGATAGATATGTTGAAAAATGTGTTAATGATAATATATGTTTCAACTTTTTGTTAGTATTAATTTAAAAACTAATAATAAATAAAATATCTAGTAAAATTTGTGGTTGACCCCACAATGCAATGGTTAGTTGCAAGCAACATGAATGCGTGATTTAGGTTTGAACACCTCTCAGTCGAGCCATATGGATGTAATTTGGAGTAGAGTGGAGAGATAAGGAGCGGAGAAGAGAGATAAGGATGAAGGAGAGATAAGGAGCGGAGGATGGAAAAAATGAGATATAAGGGTATTAATTCCAAACAACTCTGAGGATGAGGTCCCTCAAAAATGTGGCCTCACTAGTTCATAGCTTTAGTCAAAATTATTTATAGCTTCAGACTCTTATCGAACAAAAAAAAATATCTAGTACTAACCGGTTTAAACACACTAAACTTTCACCAAACTCAAACCCAACTCATAAATCAATCACTGAACTAACCAGTTTAAACATTGTACTATAAACTGCAACTGCACTATCAAGTTTACTGGTTGACTAGCATACCAAAATAATAGTGTAAGAGATCCGAAACTCTCAAACCATTTAACCCCAACATCAAACCACTTTACTAACATTAGTAATAGCACATTTCAGATCACTTCCTGTCATCTTAACATACCTAAGTGGCTTTACCAGTTAAACAGATTAACCATATCAAAACATAACCACAAAAACCATTCACCACTTGACACAATGATTTTTGATGTGGAAACCCAAATGGGAAAAACTATGGTGGGGATGAATACCAAGTATTCTGAACTCTTCTGAAGTTCGCCATGTTAGGAGCCAAGCCTTGTTAGAAGCTTTACAAAAATGTCCAGTTAGGAACAAATCTGGTTAAGGACCACCCAATTAAGGGATTGACTACAATACCCTGTTAAACGCAATACCCTGTTAGGAGTAACCTCGATAAAGGCTTTCAAATCCAAGCTAATGGATCACCTGGTTAGAGGATTTAGATAGCACCAAGCCTGTTAAAGCTTACCTGGTTAAGGGATTTAATTGTTGTAATTGTTAGAGAACAACAGGGTTTTTGCTGATCTGGCAATAGCACTACTCTTCTTGATCAGATCCTTTTTATGCTCCTATTTGCCTTCACTCATTCTGTAGATACTCCTTCTGGTTCAACAATCAATCACACTGACACTTAACCAAAATTGCCAACACTACTACAAAACAACTCATCGACCTTATAAGAAAAACAATAGGTCACAAAACCTAAGATCCCATAGAGATTACAAACAAATTGGTTCAAACATGACCGTTAGATTACATAGCAATCATCTGCACATTATACTAGACAACCTCAACCTCTCCTGGATCACCGCACATTGGATCTCGTAACTCATCACACGGTTTCCACTTCATGCAATGCACTTGCTGATTCCCAAGATAAAATAGTTATCTTTTATGCACCAAAACCACTTTGAAACTCATCACATGCATCATGCACACGTGTCATAATCATCTTCAATGACCATTTGATCATAGATCAACACAACCGATTCACCAAGCTCCATCGGTTAGAGTTCGACATATCAACAGGTTAGGGTTATCGGTTGATCTCACTGCTACAATAGTAATACCACTTTCCTTCACTGCTCAACTACCAGTTGCATTACTGCATCACTACTGGTTGCAATGCAACTCTATTACCAGTTATAATTGACATCAACGACAACACTTATACTTCATTAATGCAATATTCATGAAATACCAACAATCTCCCCCTTTGGCATTGATGGGAATACAAATATAAATACCCTTTGTTGTGATGATTAAGAGTAATGCACATACACAGGTATAGGAATCCTGGTTTACATTTTTCCATGTAATCTCCTTCAACCGAGTCTCCATGTCTTCAGCTGGTAACTGGCTACAGTTCTTCTCCCTATCAATCATACAGTTCTTCTCCACCTTTGACAATAATGCCAAATTGAAAGTAAAACATACAATGTCATACTTCACTATTCAACTACTGGTTGCAATACAACTCTATTACTGGTTACAATTGACATCAATGACAACACTTATACTTCATTAATGCAATCTTCATGAAATGCCAACAAAATTAATTAAAAAACATATATGCAATAAACATTGGAGTTGATGGATTAATAAATTATATATAAGAAATTCTTTATAGTGAAATTTTTTTGATATGTAAAAATTTCACTCAATCAATGTAATAGGAAAATAATAAACAGTTGAAAAATAAAAATAAAAATAATAAAAATATTCTTTTACAAAATTCAAAATAAAAATAAATTGAATCTATATAGAGAATGCTAGATTAGTTATTAAATGATTTTAAAATTTAGATCATTTATTTGATATAATTAAAAAATTAAAAAATGCTAAAGATAAAGATAATAAAAAATGCCATTTGTGGGCCCCTTTGATCTTTGTTGGTGTGGGGGGCTTCTTTTCAATGGAGTGGCCTCCATTTTGGTAGGATGCTCTGCCCTATAGAGTGAGGTCCCAGAATCACATCCTGGGTGGCTCTCTCATTGAAGTTGGTTTTAGTGGGGGGTCTGGCTTTTTTTAGTATGTGCCTTCCCCTGCTAGATTTTTTGTTGATCGTGGTTGTGTTGGGTATTTTCTACCTTTTGGCGCTCCTCACAGTTTTCCAAAGGCTTCTATGGCTTTGACAAGGTGGGTTTGTTGCAGTTGGCTGATAGACAAGTGGCGTTGTCTTGTTTCCTTGTTGCGACTGCGTGGTGGCCCCATTCTCGTGATGGGTTTTATTTTTTGTGGCACTTCAGGAGGTCCTTTTGGCTCTAGCTCCTTGTAGTTGGATGGTGGGTGGTTTTTGCGGAGGCTTGTTTGTAGTGAGTTGCTTCTCTCAGGTGTTGTTGGGTTGCCTCTTGTGGAGGCCTATTTTGGGACCTTTGTTTTTGTTGCTCCCTTATGTTTCATTATTCTATTGGTGGATGGTTATTCTATTGGCTCTGCTTATGGCTAGAAGGCCACTAGTATTTTTAAAGGGCCTTTTGTGGCGATGGATTGTTTTGGTTAGAGGTTGGTTTTGTAGGGGTTAAGCTAGTTTTGGCTCCCACTCTTGGATGGGTTTCTTCCTGCATGACTTTTATGGAGGTGAAGTCAGCCCCTATTTAGGTGGGGTTTCTGATGTTGTCATGGTGGTGGGAATGGTGTATTTTTCTTCTATTTCTCTCTTTCCTTACCCTTATTGAGGTGGGGGCTTTTCCTATTGAGGTAGGGATCTACTTGGGAAGGGAGAATGGAGGTAGATCTATGCAATTTTCACTCAACAACTGCAGCTCAAGTACAAGGACAAGGCCTGGTTGGTTCACCCTTCGATCTCTCGTCTTCTCTTTTGCCTTTCTTGTGACTTGTTCCTTTCCTATGGAGGTGGAGAGGATCTTGGAAGATGAGAAGTTGTTTGGTTGTTGGGGTTTTCAGATTAGTTGCAGCTAGTTGGTTGAGGGTACCATCTCAAAACCCTTTGTTAAGGTTTGGAGATACATTTGTAAAATGCCTTCCCTTATCCACCTGGCTTGGGGGGGGTTCTGTAATGGATGATCAAGTGGCCATCCTTATTCTTTTTTTCTAGATAGTTAGTTTCTAGGAGCAAGGTTCTGGGTGCCTTTGAATACCCATGAAGGTTTTGGGTCCTTGTTAAAACCCATCTTGTTTGGTGTGTTTCTCTTTTTCTACGTTCTAATTTGTAAAGGGTTCAGGGCCCTTCAAACCCTGCTAATCTAATCAAAAACATATTTTATCTATTTAATAATAAGAAAATAATTATGCAAGTTATTTAATATGCCCTATCAATTGTGGTGTTATAACATTTAATAAGTTCCAACAAATTTTCTATGTTATATATAGAGTGTATAACAAAGGTATATAAATGTGATATATTTATTGAGAATAAACATGACAACCATAAATAATTCATCATAAATTCAATATTAATATTGCCTCTTGCTCACCCTCCCTTCCCCAAAATTCAAATCACCATCTCCCACCCTTGGTAACTAGTAGCAATGGCTCCCATAGTAACGACTCTCTTGGCAAAGACTCTCCTATTTGCAAACTAGTTGTGGACATCTCCAACTTGGATCTGTGCCCCTCACATAAAACCCTACCTGCTGCCTTGATATAAAATGCTAAAAATTTCCTTTGTGGATCTGTTTTATAATATCCTTAATGGATCTTCTGCACAATGTAAAAATTGCCTCCCCTATGCCTTCTCTATCCCAAAGGTGATTTTGGGAAAGGAGGTCTTGGACTATATCTCATATTTCAAAAAAAAAAATAGCCTTCATTAGCAAATTTAACCATTTGTGGCTATTGGATTCTATTAAAAGGATATCAGATTGTAATGCATTGGCATATAAGGCAATTGACAACACTCTACCCATTTTGAAAATGATTGCACCTAACTGTCCGATAGACCATGTCAAAGATTCCTTAGGTAAATTGGACACATTGTCAAAATATATTGCTGATAATGTTATAACAATAGAAAAGGTCAACCAGGATACAATAAAGGAAAGAGTTGATAAAAACAAAAATGCATTCTTTGAAAACACAATAAAGAATTGTACCGATCATCTGAATACATTATTACCGGTACTTAATTCTACAATTTTGGAGTATAAGGAGTTGTACAAAGAAATATGTAAACCACACCAACTAACTGAGGATATTGACAAGGAGAATGAGAAGACACAGAAAGAAACTGATGACATAGCAGGCAATATGATAGGCTCTTCTAGTCTTATGTCTATTTTTGAGTAGGAAATGACAGTTTTTGAAGAAAAATTGGAGAAACTTGAAAAAAAAAAAGCAAAAATAAGGTCTAAGGCACGGGAGCTAAAATGTAAGCTTTGTCCAAAATTGAACAGTCTTATTACACAAGGGGAAGAATTATCTAAGGCTACAATTCAAGGAGAAAGATCATCAGAGCACCTAATGCACTATCTCACCAGTATGATCCAACAGACTGAGGTAGTTCTTACTGACAACAACAAATTCATGTAGAGTCTGAACTTGGTTTCAGCAAACATTTTTCAGAATGTAACCAACCGGTTACAAACTTTGAGGTTACATTTTGGTACTCTTTTTGATCATTTATGACATCCTTTGTCATTGATACCAAAGGGGGAGTAGTAAGGGAGAAAAATGCATCTTTCAGATTTTCAATGGAGATCATTTTCTCATGGGGAGCACATATTTTTGGATATCAAATTTTCGATAACAGTTTTGGATTTTTCTCATGAGTGTTTCCATCAATGCCAAAGGGGGATATTGTTGGCATTCTACACTCTTATGAGAATGGTTGTGTTGTCATTGATGGAAAATTGATCGACAACTGACTGGCATTCACCGACATTAAGATTTCTACATACACCGGCAAGCACCGACACCAATAGACACTTTCACCGGCATTCAGATTACATTGGCAACATTATACCGACACTCAAGCCGACATGGAAATATATTTTATTGTAATATTATTATCTTTTTGTAAGCCGACTTGGTGTATTGTAAAAGACTCATATATGTATGAAGTATTGTAGGTCATTTGGTGATGTGATATGTATAATGAAAGAGGAATGATGATGCGAAATTAATAGAAGAATTTTGTATAAGGACAACAAGGTTTTGGTTATAGACTGAGCTTAAATTGGTACTGAACTTGGCATAGTTGATGCTGATTTGAGCAGTACATTGTATTAGATTTAATCATCCATTTTGTAATTAAGTGAGACTTCTATTTTGTAGTTGAGCAGTGAGCTCTAGGCTGTTGGCCTTCCTGCATGTGCAGGCCCCTCATGTAAGTAATATTTATTCATTGGCCAGTGAGTAAATATTGTGGGTCACAAATCCCACTGAGGTTTTTCCCACATCGCGTTTCCTCATTAAATATCTTGTGTTATGGTGTGTTCTCTATGTTGTCTCCATTATTCTTATTTGTTGCATTAATTCTTATTTACCAGTACATTGTTTTGGGATGCAAAGTTTTAAATAAGTATAAATATTCTGTAAACCAGTTAGACACTGATTCACCCCCCCCCGCTCTCAGTGTCTTTGGGACTGTCATTGATTCTAATAGTGGCTATCTCTTTTAGTGTTGCACTCCTGGATCTCTGAATATTGGAATCCAATGGTGTCAAGTAAACTAGAAATTTGTCCTTGTGCTCATGAGCTTTTTGTGATTTTCTTTGATAATACAAATGATAGGGATGTTGTTTTTTCGAGGAGATTTGGAAATGGGTTTCACATGCTCTATCTCTCTACCCTTAGACTCCCTCCTTGAATCCCCATGTGGATCCTATTAAGTTTTCACCTACTTGGGTCAAGCTCTCTCACATCCCTCTTCTCTTTTGGTGCTTTGTTTCCTTGAATCTATTTGTAACAAACTAGGTTGTTTCATTAAATTTGACCATAATACTAGCCTTTTCTCACATACCTCTTTTACAATAATTTTGGTGGATTTGGGCCTCTTTAAACCATTTCATGTTGATATTTCTCTTAAGTTTGGTAAGTCATAGTGGAGATAGATCTTGGACTGTGAGGGGATCCTATTCTGATGTAGATGCTATTTTACAACTAGGAACTTGGCATTTTCCTATCCTCGAGATTTCTGACTTTGCTCCTCTCCTACCTAGTGGATGAATGCTGAAAGGTGTCATCTCATAGTCTTCCCTTTGGATTCAAATTTGTCTTTAAACTCTCCTTCAACTTTGGAGCCTCCCTATTTGATGGTTGTCCTTGTTTTTATTGGGTTCTTATCTATTGAACCCTTGTGGCCAATACCCTTGTGTTCCCTGTCTCTATGGTTGGTGCTACTCCTATGTCGATAGCCCTTTCTTTGGATGCTCCCTCCTTGCATGTAGCTTCTAGTCCTTTGGATTATTTTGGTGCACTTTTGAGTACTTGGCTCATCCCTTTCTTAGCCCCTGATTCCCTCTCTCTAGATTGTCAAGCTTCCATTGTGGGTTCAACAATTCAACTTTTAGATTCATCTTCTTCTAGTGAGGGTCCTATTAGCACTTTCCTCCTTCTTTCTCAAAAAAAGGGTTCTTGGAAAATTGTACGATGAATGAAAAAGGGTCATTTTCTACCAACCCTAAAATACCAGGTTGTTCCATTAGGCCCATTTCTTGGTTCTAACTCTGATCTCCAATAGTTTTTATTTATTTATTTATTTTTATCTAATTTAGTTATGTTGTGTTGTACTTGTGTTACTTGTATGTAAGTTTATTGTCTCCCATTGATTAGGGGACTTCCCCACTTACTTTAATTAAAAACATGATAATCATATGTAACACTTATCTCTATCAATATGGGTATTGTCCATAAGAATAGAATATTGTGCCTCAATATTATTTGCATGACTAGGAAAAAAATTGGTATACACATTTAAATTTTGATATTGATATCAAACTAGATTATTTATGTTATCATTAACACCTTCAGTATGAATAATGTTTTCATCAATGAGGTCATGTACCTTATGTTTCAAAGATAATTAAGATTGAGTATAGCCAAGAGATTCATTATCAACAAGTATAAAAGGTTATTATAGTGTACAAGGTCTCTAGCAATTCCACTACAAAGTCTCACTAATAAGATAATAATTAGATCAAATGAAGATGCCAATCAAGATAACTAGTATCTCTTCAATCCAAAAAATAATTTTTAACTTCTTGGAAATAAGTATAGAATATTTTTACTTTGTCTACAAATTCAATACAATGCTACTAGATTGATATAATAGATCTACATTGTTCAATATATGATCATCCAAGAAAAACACCAAATATATCAAATGAAGGTATAAAATAACAAAAAATCAGTAGTTATTTAGGTCCTACTCTCAAATATAGAAACTCACATTGTATTTATCAAAATTCCAATAGTTATCTTGAAAGAAAAAAAATACATGTTATTAATGTCTAATATGGCTGGTGAATAAAATATATTCCATACAAATTACATTGGAATGCCAAATAAATGGTGATTTCAAGAATATCTTCTTGTTCTATATTATATGATTTCTAGAAACTAAAATTTCTACTAACCTATTATTATGTTTTATTTTGGGTTTATTCCTATTTATATTTGAGTGTGACTTTTTCCAACTACTTTTTTTTTGAATGTGTAACATTATTCTATAAATAATAATACATAAAATTATTCATTAAGAAACTAAGCACTTGAATAACATATTTATCAATAAAAATAAAGTAGATGCAAGGTAAACAAAAATAATAAATATATACTATTTTGATTTCTTAAATTTATTATAAGATATTACCATTAATCTCATTTCTATTTCTTAATTTTCTATTTTGAACTCTTCCCCTAACACACCTTTTTAATAAAAAATCTTATTTTTCTAGACTTTTAAAGTTGTTTTTTAATTTCTACCACATGATTCGGTTGATTTATTTTATAATAATAATAAATTATTATATATCTCAGAGTCACTAATCTCACATCCAATTTTTGGATTTAAAATTTATTCAATTAATATTCACATGTAATATTAGACCGAGGTATTTGATTTCTAAATAATATAAAATTAGTTCATTTTTTCTTTTCATTGTTTTTTTATAATTCATAAAAAAATTATTATAAGATATGATTTCATAATTAATATAAAATAGTAACTTTACAATTAAATACTTTAAATGTGTTGGTCTTAATTTTTAATTTAAAAATTTAATATAAATAAATATAGTATAATATCAAGTTTCATTTATTCATAAAATATGGGTTAATGAGTTTGATAACTTATATCATAAAAAATATCTTTTATTTGTCAATTTAAATTTACTTTTACTTTTATGGCCCAAAAACAACAACAACACCCTTAACCAACACATTATGAGAAGAACACATGATATGTATTGAATAAATCTTATGATATTATACAACTTTTTTTAACAATATAATATTTAGAAATAATACTAATTAAAATAATTAAATGAGTTTCAAAAAATAGTCATATCAATTTAATAAAATCTTAATGATGTTTATAGATCGTGACATAAAAAATGATACTAAAAATATGATCCACTCTTAATTCTAATTTTTTACAAAAATTATAATACCATTATATATGTATGTGTGTGCCTGTTTTATTCATATTCTTTGTGAGTGGAATGTTATTGCCCAAATAGACTTTGATGCTAGAATGTTATGAATTGAGGGTCTCTTTCTTTATTCTATAGCTCACAACTTCTTTTATTCCATTATGATTTGAATTGATAGTAGTTTTCTATCTTTTTGTTTTCTTGTTCTTTTTGAGATTTTCTAGTGGTTTTGTAACAAACTTCCTTGAATTTTTATTCTTTAGACTTTAATGAAACTATTGTTGTATGAAAATCTTTATGTAATTCTTTAGTTTCTAATTTAATATAATTTTTAAAAAAAAAACAAAAAAAAAACATAATCTAAAATGATAACTTGAATTGTTTTCATAATCCTATCATGAAAGTGAAAGGCATCTTAAAAAATTATATTGATTACTTTCATTAGAATGTAGTTAAATTGCACTTTAGACACTAACTATAATTTGTGAGAATTTGGGCTGTGTTAACTGTGTGTTGCTACCTTGTGAGCGGGTCGTACACATTGGGGGATTAGTCTCGCTACGGCGAGGATACCTCCAGATAGTGAATATTAAAAAAAAGGGATTCTAGAAAAGCCATCTTAAGAAAAAATAAATAGAATGTAAAATAAATGTATTTAATAGAAATGTAGTTAAAAAAAAATTGTATTTAATAGAAAATAAACAAATGTAGGACCAAACTAATACCACGTTAGCATTAATTTACACTGACAAATTAACAGTTGGACGTGTAACGTGCCTAGAAATAAATAATGCGTGGAAGTTGAAACTTGTCTGCTATTTACGTTTTCCACCCTAAGAATGAGAATGACGCCCCAAATTCATGCAAATTCTTCATTCATACCCTGCTACTAACTTACTCCCCTTCTTCTATTTAAATCATATTTGCGCTCCACGGTGACGCCTCATCGGCCTGTTGAGCTCTTGAATTTGGATTTACAGATGGTTACAGATGAAAATTCTTTCTGCATTTGTTAGGGTTTGAAATTTTGGTTTGAGCGAAAGACGATGAAAGTTACAGAAGTTTTCTCCTCAAGTTAAGTAAATTAATAGCATTGAATTAATGAAAGAAGCCTCCGGATTAGGAAGGGAATACATCATGTGATGGTGATTATGGAGTAAAAAGAGTAAATGGCGGAAACCTGGTTAAACCGTTAGACGGGGTCAAAAGATTTACGAAACCGGTTGATTTGGAATAAAATACGGAAAGGCATCCATGCATCTGTGTGGATTATTATAATATTGCTACTTTCTGTAGCGGCAAATGCAATCGAACGTAGATCAAGAAGAAGAAGAGTAATAAAGGAGGTATTCTGTGTAAAGCATGGGATAATGGATACCTTAGACTTGCCTGACACACCACGCACACCTCCATTCCAGCTAAAGATAAAAGCTTTTTCTTTTAAAAGGAACCGGAGCCACTGTGCACAGCATAAGCACATCTGCTTTCTGGATTTAGAATAGGATTTTCGCCATGACGGATCCTGTACAAAGCCTGTACTGGTCTCTGAAAATTGAAGGACAGTCTTTCCTTTACTGAGAGAAGAGGTCAACGCTTTTATTTCAGCCATTTCATTGTGTGTTTTCGTTGACGCCATGCTTCAATCCCTCTGAGATGCGAGGGTTTGTACTTGTATTTCTAGTCAATTTCATTTGATATTGTAAAGTTGCTACGGCTGATGTGAAGGAAGATGTCTGCGGACTAGGGTGATTTGAAGGCCAGAGGTGAACCAGGCTTGTGAAATCATGTGACGAGCAAAGCAGGACGGAAGGAGAAAATGTAAGCGATCTGTCAAGTTCTTTAACTTTAAGAATTAGTAATGAAAATTGTGGAGAATCTGATCTGGCGGAAGGTATCAGCAGCAGTCTTGATTGTGGAACCGCTTTCAAATGCGGAAATATTCATGAAGAGGGGCAAATATTATTTCCTCTAGTGTTAAACAGCGAAGGAAATGTGGAAAGGTCTACGAGTAGGAAAAGAGGAATTGCAATGCACGACAAATCTTTTCGCTGTGGATAAGAAAAAGATGCTGGAGTTAGGCCTTGGATCAAAATGTCCTCCGCTTGTACAGCACAGTTATATGAGTTTCACACAAGATTCTTCTCCCGCAAATAAAGAACATATTTCCAGGTTAAATATTCGGAAGCAGCCATTAATTCCTAAGCTTAGTCCACAAATAGATTGCCGATGGACTCACTCAGACTTGCTACGGTAGAGGAATGGCTTCAACCCTGCCCTCTTGTTCTTGTGATTTGGACAGGAATAGATTGTATTGCTCTTCAAAATCGAAAATTTCAGCGGAGTTCGCATGGAGCAGATCCGGTGATTTTAGAGCAGCTATTTCAGATATCTCAGTTGGAAGAAAATTGCCTTCAAATGGCCTGCCCGCCACATTCCAGTACCAAAGCTCGAAATTTATACTTACAGTTTGAAAGAAATTATAGAATCTAAAATAGAAATACTTATAGTTTGAAAGAATATAATGTTGATATTGGTTTAACAAGATTAATCTAGGAAAATAATTCTGTATAATGACTAGATCTTCTTTATTAATTAACAAAATCAATTTGTATTAAAAGATAAGGAAAAGTTCAATCAAATATTTCAAACCTTTGGAAAAAGAGGAGGGTAACAATTTTTTTTGGGGCAAAAATGAAAGAAGAGGAAGAACTCATAATAATAAAATATTCAAAGTATTACATCTAGGTACATATGTAAGAGATAGTGAAAGATCATAAACGGGGATCTTTTGTTTCTAAGTGTAGAGGTGAAGGGCATTGTTATCGAGAAAGTGTATGTAGACTGAAGATTTGTATGTGTGCTCTTAGATGTGTAGTTTATATCTTAGTATAAAGGGATAAGTGAAATAATGAAACTAATGTGATGGATTATAGTAAATTATAATAGAATACAATATAGATAAATTAAAATACATAAAAACAAAATCATTCATCATATTCATATAATGGTAGTAAAAATCATTATATACTTACTACATATATTTGCAATACATTGAAATCAACATCTTAGTACATTTCTCTCTCTCTCTCTCTCTCTCACACACACACACACACACACACACACACACACACACTGTATCTTATATATGTACATAGTGTTACATATAGGGATGTGTCCCTCTTCCTTGTTATGACTAGTAGGTTTGGTTCTAGGTGGTGTATTTTTCTTTTAATTGTTTTATCCATGGTAATCTTGCTCAAATTCTTTATTTTCACCATTAGGCTCCATTATGTTGTCATTTAGGGTTTTCAATTTAATAGGGGTTGTACATATCTATCTTCCCAACATCATCCTACAACTAAATTCATGTCTTATACTAAAAACACACTTACTCTTTGTTCCAATTTCAAAAAATATTTTCTATCCTTTAAAATCTATAAAATTTTTTTTATCACATTTATCATAATTGTGAAAATTTATCCTTATTAAGTCAAGATATTCTTGTATAAACTTCTCCATTAAGTGGAGGTGTGGTCCCATTGGACAATGAGCCACTATAGTAGATGACTATGGTCATCAATCTTTATTAATGTTGTTTTTGTATAGCAAATAAAATCTAGAAATTTAATGGAGTCTACAAGTTGCTTTGCTTCCACTAAGAGACCTTTCCAGAGTGTAAAAATGAATGTAGTAATTAAATGTAGTATTGTGCTAAATCAGACCTTTAAAATGAATCATGATGTGTTCTTTTAAATAATACCCTAATACACAAATTAAGACTCAAAATATCATGTAATGATTACTAAAAAGAAATTGAGTTACAATTTATTTAAATTTGAATTTAAAAATTATATAATCATTTTTAAATATGTAAATCTGATTCAAAAATAGATAAATCAATCACCATGACTCATCCCTAAAAATTTATGATTTAAATTACTTACTTACTTTCCCATAAAATTCATTTGTCCATTGTTCATTACACCTCTACAAGAGAGTCAATATCAATCCCAAATGAAAAGTAAAATTGCAAAACATAATTTTCAAACTCCAATACTAAGATTAGGTATTTTTGTACCCTAATAAAGTTTGATAAACTCCTAGAAGGCTGGTACAAGTGAGCTTTTGACCCATGAATGAACTCCAAAGTCCACTTTCTCCTTTTCTACGTGGAGGAAACCCTAGCTTGAGCTTTGAAAATTGAAGCATGGTTGGCCAATTGATACCTACATACTTGACGACACAGTTCTTATTCGTATGGCCCCCATTACTGCCTATTCTCTAATCCCTGAAGTAAAAACTGATTGTGACATATCCTCAATATCAGTCCTCTGCTAAACTGAGGTTATTGGGCAGACCGACAAAAAAAAAAACGTACACCAAGAAGGGTTGCGGTAAACTTTAACGTGCACATGTGCACAGGATTCATTGCATAGATCTCTTGAAACGCCTTTAGTAGGAAGATGGTTTTACCTACTTTGAAGCAAATACACGTTGTGGCCGAACAATGGAGGTGAGCCTTAAAAAAGTCTGTGGCAGACCCCACTAATACACGCTTACACAGTGTCCACACAGTTTAAGGAATGTGGTGTTATGTCAGGGGCCCATACCCACCTAATGATTTACGAGAATCTGAAAAGAAAAGACAGTACTCAAAAATTAGTAAAGTTGTTTATTATTATTTGAATTTGATTGTGTAGATTTTTATTGTTAAAAAGGAGAAATAGAAATGATATTTATTTGGATTGACTGTTTAGATTTTTATTGTCAATATTTCAAATAAAATTTCATGATCTATTATCAGAGTATGAAAGTAAGAGAAGAGAGAAACGATCTTATCTTAAATTTATCTGAAATGATCATATATAGATTTTTATTGTCAATATTTCGGATCATGCTCCATGATAATTATTGAAATATGAAAACAAGAAAAAAAAAATGATCTTAACTTATATTTACTGGATTTGATGCATATATTTTTATTGTCAATGTTTCGATCAAACTGATCTATCATCAAAATACGATCATAGATCATAAAATTTGATCTGAAACAACACAATCAAATTTTAAAAAATAAATTAAAATCATTATAAACGATAAAATCTCATCCTTCATTTTCAGAGCACGCCAAGCTCCAAGTCCCAACAAATTATCCATCACTTTCCTCTTTATATGATATCACAGTGATCTTGAATTAGTCGGGTAGGATTGGAACGTCCAATCGGCGGTGTTTTACACTCTGATTGTGAATTTGTCTATGAAAGAAACGTCTCACAATAAAAACAAGCATAATGACCGCGGTTTTGTATGATATCAGAAGGTTCAAATGTACGATCAGAAGCGTCAGATGACGTCAGAACATGCCAACCTGTGAAAGCATTAGTGCGTACTGCAGCCTGCGTGCATGCTTCATGTTACGGGTTCAATAGGTTAAATTTGACGGTTATCCACTAGACATTACAAACACTTAAAATTATATAGGAGGATTAGAATTTTTTGGAATTTCCTGTATCATGTTACGGGCTTCACAGTTTCTAAAATCTATCATAGAAAAGATAATGATAGATGGTGATGGGAAATCAAAAATAAAATAGAATAGAAGATTTTTCACATTCAGGGTCAAAGATAGTTTGTAGGACAGTAGATTTCACTATTTTTATATTGTGAAATGCAATCTTTTTCAATTTTGTTAAGTAATAAGTTTTCTTAATAAGTTTTCTTGATCTCTTCACTCAATATTCATTAAATTGATCTTAAAAAGAAGTCACTATTAAACTATTTTTGTAGTTGACTCTAATGTCATTGTACGTGTTCATTCTACATTTCTCTTAATGACCTGCGAAGCTCCATAAGATTTTAGAATAAGTGTTGATGCCCTTATTTTGTCATGAGGACTAGGATAATATGAAAAAGAGTTTAGTATCTTAAATGATGGTCAAGAGTTAATGTTTTTACGTGACAAGTAGTTTTAGAAAAATTTCTTCATCATGATATTCTTAAAAATTGTAAGGTTGTTGGTCAGAATGCATGTATCATCTACCTTCAAGATGAAGAGAAAGAAATACATCTTTTAGTCTACCCTTATGCTAGCTTTTATTGTTGTTTATGGTGTAATTTGTTGGAAATTTCATAGAGTAGTTACAATTTTATCTAGGAGCCCCCTATGAATTAGTCATGGCCCTCTTTGAAGATAAAAGCCCTCTCTCTTGTATGATATTGGTTTTGGTATAATCTATTGAAATATTTGGTAAGAATGTAATCAAAAGATTTTTAATGTTATGATTAGACATAAGTCATGTTTGGGATAGAATTATGATCAATTAGAAAGAACTCTATCAAGTTTGGATTCAAGATTATCAAATAATTTCTTGATGAGAATTTATAGTTTGATAAGACTTGGTATTCTTTGGGCTTCTCCTTCTTCCACTACTTATAATAACTCTTCGAAAGGTTAAATTATTAAATTTTAACATCCTCCTTCAAGATTGGTTAAAAATAATATTGATGGACCCTCGAAAGAAATGAAGAAAAAATGTTATCATGTGAGATGTTTGTTGTGACCATAATGATAGAATTAAGTGTTGTGTTGGTTCTAATAATTTTGTTGAGACTATGATCACTCACCAAGCTCTTTTAGAAACAAAATTATAATATGTTTACTAAAATTATTTTGCAATTCGACTTGAAATTCTTGATTGATCACTTAAAAAAAAAGGCTCCATCCCACTTTCAATAATGAGTTGAACAAATGTAAGATAGACACTAACATTTTTGTTCATGGTTTCAATATTGTTAAGTGAAATCATACTAAATGGGTAAGAAATCAAGTTGCTAATTTCTTGGCTAAATCAACTTTAACTAGAATGATATTTAAGATTGATACTAGAAATAATCAAATTTTAATTTCTAGGGATTGAGCAAAGACTACAAATGAATGGTGACTATGATGTCTTAATTCTTGCTAGTGTGTTGTTTCTCGATGATTTCTCGCAAGTTTTTCTTTTGATACTCATATACAGAGAATCCTTAGTAGAATAAGTGCTTACACCATGATTATGAGATTGAGAAGGTTCCTCCTCTCTTGTTGAGTGTGTATTTTCAATTCATTTGAATTTCATTGATGTGACATATCCTTTTAAGATTAACAAACTTATTTAACCTAATATTGTTTTAATGATTTTCCTAAAATTTTATAATAATAAAAATGAAAAAAATAAACTAAGAAAATTTATTTTTCATTTTTAAAAGATTGTAGTTGTATGTATATCTTATGATATTTTTTTAATTTTAATTAGCAAATGAAGAGTAGTCAATGATAAATGGGTACCGATTGCTTAACTCTAAAGTTACTTCTCTAGATTCTCGTGGCGGCGAAAAATTGCTTGCATGCCAGTCACCAACAATTTATTATTATTATTATTTTTGATAAAAGTGGATGAGACCACTAAAATTATATTAATTATATATATTTTTTACAAGTGTCTGGTTCAAAGAGCACTGAAGGGAAAGAACCAGTAAGAAAACCCTTCAGTATTGCTCAAGAAAACATAAGCCTATCTACCCATTAGAAAAAGCCCATAGGCATACCAAACCCCCCAGATACATTGCAATACATTTCCATCCACATTAGATATAAAGGAAGCTGTACGAATCAGACTAACAGGGAGCATCTGAAGATGGAGTCAAGATTGTCCACCAAAAATCAGTGCCATCACCCCAAAATCCAACCTGTCTAAATACCACAAGAATCCAAAGCTCTAAAGAAAGCAAAACTCGGAGCCATGAGAGAAACAAGAATAAGAGATCTTGCCATCACAAAAATGGTGAGCAAACATAGACAGATTCAAATAAGAAGCAGGAAGGATATTGAAGACCTTCAGGAAGAAGGATGAGACCGAACCAAAGGAGCAATATCAAAATAAGAAACCCTCTGCAAAACCACATTAACTAGTCTTTCCAATTCCTTAGAAAAAGCCACCATCCACCGAATTTGGCAAGAATTCTCCATAGAAAACAAAACATGATGTTAGAGTGAAAAGAAAGACAAAGATCGAATGAAAGCCATAAGTTCCCACCAACAAATAATATAACTGAGAACGGGATCACCATGTCATAATTATCCCATCATGAAAGAAACCTACTAATATAAAGATGAGCACGCAATGATAAAGCCAGCGGATACCATAATATCCCCAATCATTAGAACAACTACCTAAATCACTGATAGATCATGATGCCGAATGAAGCAAGGAGAGAAATAAGTACATAAGGGATGAAAGCCTGATGGAAAGGCATCAAACAGCCAGTCGCAACAAAAAAATGATTACCAAAAATAGCAGATCGAACAGATATTATACAAGTACCCCTGCCAAACAGAAATCGGTTAATATGTAATGATTGCCATAAGCCAAAGAGATCCCAAACTTACAAAAGAAGTTCAAAAATCCTGCCAACCAAGATAACCAAAAGCCGACCACTCAACTGAGAAAGAAAAAATTCCACCATCAAAACCAAAGATACCCCTCCTACCCCCGGACTTTGTGCGAAGAAACTACCAAATATGACTACAACAGGAATATTGTCATAAGGCAGGACAACATCTCCCCTATAGCCATATAGGGAAGTAACCAACACATAAAGCAAGGAGACATGAGAAGGTACAAATACAATAGGCATCTTAGACCAGCAGAAGAAAACCCAACCAATTTCCTACTTCATGAATAAAATCTAACATAAGATATCAATAGCACAAAATTGTCATGAAGGCCAACACCTTTACTACATATACTAACGAAGCATAGATAATGAAGTAGGTTTTCAAGAAGGAGGACCACCTATTAAAAAAGCATCTTCATGCAAGATGCAAGAATGTCCGAGGGAGAGACCTCCAAGAAATCAACACCCTCAACAACAACCTTATTTGCTAAAAAATCCGCAATGACGTTGATCTCCCTAAAACAATGCGAAATAGAAAAACTAGAAAAGCATTTTAGCTGCTGAAGAATGTGATCTAAGAAATACTGAAGATGCCAAGATAGACATTTCTTAGCTACAACCGCTTGAAACACCACCATGGAATCGCCTTCAATAACAATGTCTTTGATGTTTAATGAAAGAGCGAGTTCAAGCCCAAAGGATAGAACCTGAAACTCAGCCATGTTATTAGTACCACGCCCAATTTGTTTACCCACAACTTTGATGACTTTTGAAGAATGATAAAAAATAACTACTCCAATACCAGACTTTCTCAGATTCCCCTTGGAAGCCCCATCAAACTGAAGTTTGAATGAAGGGAATGGAGGGGGAGTCCATCTGGCCAATTTTTGTTTAACCAAAGAAGATAGACCTCCTGATACAGCCCCATGGGAAGGCATCAGATGAAGTGCAGACCATTTCCAAGTAACTTGATTATCCCAATGAGATAAAGAACTGAGATGATCTAAGTTTTTATGAATGAAAGAAAGTACCACCTCACTGATGGAGGTTTGAATTTTACCAATTCCTTTCGACAAAGTGGCATTTTTATGATGAAAAATTCTAGAATTTCTTTCAAGCCAAAGATTCCAAATCACCAGTGATGGGGCCACAACCCAAAGGGATGAATAAAATGATGAGGAAAACAACAAGGTCCAGGCCATGAAATGCGAAAGTAGATTGGGACCTAATGCGAAAGACCAGCCAAGCATGCCAAATAACCAATACCAGCACTCAAAAGAAAATGGACAGAACAAGAAAAGATGATCCATGGATTCCATACAATGACCACAAAAAACATAAGGAAATACAACTGTAATCCCAAGTCTGTCCAAACACATCCCAGTTAGAACCTTATCTTGGATTGCCAACCAAGCAAATGACCCTGCTTTAGGAAGACAAGCCGAATGCCAAAAAAGCTTAGTAAGCCAGCAAGGGGATGGTGAAGTCTGAACTAAAGAATTATAACCGTCTTTAACTGAATAAGAACTAGCAGCACTCTTAATCCAAACCAAGGAGTCCTATTTATTTTGGAAAACAAGGGGTCTTTTGTGAAGTTCTTCCACAAAAGCCAGAATAAGATTATTATCAACCAACAAGGGAGGGATAATCTTCCATTTCGCAATCACACAAGGACCAGTGGAGACAATGTCAAAATAATCAGCAAAAAAAGGCCCCCAAAACTCTGATAGAATACCAGACAAAGAGGACCAATCTCGGATAGCTGAAAGGGCAGAGTGCCCATTCCAAACTTCATCCCAAAACCAGACTTTCTTCCCATTATTAACAACCCAGGATAGATGTGGTAAAATAACCATCCTACATGAAACCAAAAAATTCCAAAAAAATGAACCTTTTAGAAGGGATGAAGTAGTAAAAATCCTTTCTCTGGAAGCACCCCTTAAATACTTAGCAAACATGATGGCAGCCCATTTACTATGACGGTCAGCGTATAACTTCCAAACCAATTTTGTCCCCAAAGCCTTATTCTGAGCGCTAAATTACGAATGCCCGCACCCCCCAGCTCTTTGGGATGACAAATTTTGTCCCAAGCCAAGAGAGGGATCCTCGGCCTATCACCCAAGTTATCATTCCAAAGAAAGGTCCTAAGGGAGACCTTAATGATCTTAATAACTTGGGGGGGAGCCTGCAAAAAAAACATCAAATATGTGGGGATGGCATTCAAAACTGACTTAATTAAAAGAATGTTACCAGCCATCGTCAGCCACTTATGATTTCAGGAAGAGATTCGGGAGGATATTGTATGAACAATTTTGTTCCAAAAGGAAGCCTTATCCAACCCTAGCAAAAAAGGAATGCCCAGGTATACACATGGGAGGGTCCCTACTTGAAAATTCCAAAAGAGGACGAGTCTATCTTTAACTAGAGGGGAGACATTCACAAAAAGACTTTGGATTTATGATTATTAACACTTTGTCCAGAAAAAGTTGCATAATCAAAAATAATTTTCTTAATAAGACGAGCCTCCCTTAGAGAGGCTGCCCCGAACAAAAGCGTATCATCCGCAAACAAGCAATGGGATTACGGAGAAAGGAGGCCATCTATTCTAATACCTGACCATAAACCAGATCATGTAGCATTAGATATGGCCCTACATAATGCTTCTGCCAAAAGAATAAATAGAAAAGGAGACAAAGGATCCCCTTGCCTAAGTTCCCGAGAGGAAGCAAAAAACCCTAATGGGGAACCATTAACCAAAATTGAAAAGCGAGTAGAAGATATACAAGAAAACACCCACTTAACCCAATAGCGCGAAAAGCCCAGATGATATAAAACAACCCTAAGAGCCTGCCAAGTAACCCGATCATAAGCCTTCAGCATGTCTAGCTTAAGTATCATAGCCGAAACTTTTGTTGAGATATGGAGTGCAAAACTTCATAAGCTACAATTGCACCTTCAGATGTTTCCCGACCAGGTACAAATCCTTCATTTTATAGGGAGACAATTCGAGGGAGGAGCTTAGAGAGCCTAACTGAAATTGCCTTAGTAAAGATTTTATATAAAGTAGTACACAAGGCAGTCGGCCAAAAATCTGAGAACGAAGTAGGATTATCCACCTTCAGAATGATAGCAATAAGAGTAGTATTAAGCTCTCTAAGAATAGATCTATTTCTTCTAGATTCCTCCAAGGCTAGCAATACGTCATTCCCTATAAACTCCCAACACTTTTGAAAGAATAGTGTCATAAACCCATCCGGACCCAGGGCCTTCTCCGGATGCATGGAGAAGACTATCTCTTTTAGTTCAGCTAGAGTAAAGGGACCCATAAGCTTCTTATTATCTTCTTGAGAAACTAAAGAGGGGATCGATTGCACAATCTCATTATCTAACGCAACTGGATCTGCTGTAAGAAGTGACTTAAAGAACCCAACAGCTTCAGAAGCAATCTCTTCCTCATCCACCAAATTGTTTCCATTAGAGTCAGTAATACAAGAAATTTGATTACGCTGCCTCTTGAGCTTGGATGAGGAATTGAAAAACTTAGTATTTCTATCCCCTTCGGAGAGCCAAAGATCTCTAGACTTGTACCTCCAATAAGATTCTTCCCTAGCCAAAGTCTCAGAAAGTTGAAAGTTCAACAACTTCAATCTATCATACAAAAGAGAGGACATTCCTAAAGCCATAATGCTCTTATTAATTTGTTCAATTTCTTCCTGAATCCTAGCCTTTTCCCCGAAAATGTTCTTGAAATGCGATACCTTCCACACCTTAATCTTCTGTTTTAAGAAACCCATCTTCTTAACAAGCTGAAACATCTAAGATCCAGGAAAGAATGGAGCAGAACACCACCATTGCTTTAATGAAGGTAGGAAAGATTGATCCCAAAACAACATTGGCTCAAACTTAAAAGGTAACTTCCGAGGAGCCCTGTCCTCAAAAATAGTAAACTGAAAAGGAAAATGATCAGAACCAGTAAAGGGGAGAATTGAGGAAACAAAGTCCTATCCCGAACTGAACCAGTTTTCCAAAACCAGAAAATGATCCAATCTCTTAGAAATTTGGCAAAAGTCCCTATGCATGTTGGTCCATGTAAATGTCCCATTAAGCGGTTTACAATCAACAAAATTTAATGACTGAATAAAGAAGCAAAAATTTGACATAGAATGTTTTTATTTTTTATCTTTTTTATTTTTTTAATGACATGGAGTTTTATTGGGTAGTTAGTTTTAGGGATAAGTTTTTTTGTATATTGGTGTTAATAAATATTGGTAATTTTTTGAAATAAAATTATTAATATTAACATATATTTCTTAATTATTAGAAAAATTTATTAATTTAGTTGTTCTTTCTGGTTTTGATTGTGTATGCAAAAATGTAATCGAATCCAAAAACAATAAGTGAATTTTAGCATGGATTGTGAAAATCTGATAGCATTAAAGTTATTAATTATTAGATATGTTTTTTACTCGTATTTTGTTTATTTGAAATATTTATACATTTATAAGATTTTTTTGTAGATATTATTAAAATTTGTTGGATTTCTTTATAATCATAAATCTCGATTTGATTATAGATTAGATAATAATAATTTATTGCAATTTACTTATTTAATGTTGATCTTCTTATTCTTTAATTATTTCTAACAATATTGAGACTCTAACGTGATAGATAATGGTAAAGTTGTTTACTTATAGGCTAGATGGTATTGTAGATCTATGAAGCTTCATCAAAACAATTGACCAATTTTTTTTTCTATAGACTTAAATTCAAAAAATAGTTTGAGGGGATTTAAGCCCATGTATATAAGCACTTTTAAGTGTTGTAGTTCTTTTGTATTGTCTTTTAGAGAGGTTTAGATATAGGTAATGAGAGGATGGGGTTCTAATTTGTTTTAATCATTACAATTTTGACTATCAATTTATATAAATAAGATGTTATAGTTTACTCAACTTGCATCATTATTTTCTTATAAAATTATGATAGGCTATAGGTAATAAATAAAATTGTGATAAAATACCTAATGAATTTGACATATTATAAAAATTTATTAATGCAAGATTAAATTTTATTCAAATGGAACAATCGCCATCAATATGTCATGGATTTTCAATATTAAATAGATTAGTACTTAAAGACACTTTTTTACTAGTAAAATAGAATAATTATTTACTAGTTTGATGTGTACATAAGGTGTAAAATTGACTATTGATGTTTAAGTAGATTGTTCAAAGGTATTATTAAGAACAAATTTCACTTCTCTTTGTGTTAGTAGTTTTTTTTTTTTCTTTTCTTTTTTTTTTGTTCTTAATGGAGGGTTTTATCAAAGTCATGTCAATCTCTTGTTTAGTATAAATCTAATTTGATATTATTTTGGTTGATAATTAAGAATTGATGGATATCTATTCCATCAAAGTCATTTGAACCACAGTCCTATCATGTTTGTTATTTTTATTTTATTTATAAAAAAATTTAAACCTTCATCAATAACATAATCAAAAAACATACCATTACCTTCATCAATTATAATCTTTAATAATTATATATTTTTAATTAAATATAAAATATAAATTTTATTAATCTCCAATAATATTATTTTCCTTTTCTAATTTTTATATATTTACTAAAAACCTTTACAATATAATTACCATGTACATACAACATGTTTTTATTTATATATAATGGAATTGCTATCTAAAATACATAATTTAATTATTTCTTAATTGAAAAATCAACTTCAAACTTTTGCATCTCCTTACACTCTCATGGCAGGATTATTATTAAAATTATTTATGTTCTCTTTTGAGATAATCTTGATGGACAAGTAATAGAGTTGTTTAATGAATTTTTAAAAAAGTTCTACAAACTCTCATTTAATTGAAATGGGTATTTACCATGTATAAATCATTGGGAGTTCTATTTGTTTATAGGTTACTTTAAGATTTCGATCTTTTTATTTTTAATATTTTTATGTATTATGTTGTAGAAGGATTTTAGGGATAATTTTGTTTTGTATAACAATAAATATTGGTAATTATTTAAAATAAAATATTAATATTAAAATATATTTCTTAATGATTAGAAAAAGATATGAATTATAAGATTTATTTTTATTTGTATTTTATTAATTTGAAAAACTTATATTATTGTATAGATATTGTTAAAATTTATTTGTTTTTTTAATAATCATAAATCTTAATTCGAGTATAGATTAGACAATAATGATTTTCTCAATTTATCTATTTAATATTGATCTTCTTCTTTTTCAATTATTTCAAACAATATTGAGATTCCAATGTGATAGATCATGGTAAAGTTGTTTACTTATAAGTCAAATAGTATTGTAGAACTTTGAAGCTTCATCAAAACAGTTGACCACCTTTTATTTCTATAGACCCAATTTCAAAAATAGTGTGAAGAGCTTTAAGGCCCTTGCATATAAGCTCTTTAAGTGTTTTATTTCTTTTATATTGTCTTTTAGAGAGGTTTAGATATAAGTAATGAGAGGATGGGGTTCTAATTTGTATTAATTATTACACCTTTAACTATTAATTTGTATAAATAAGATATTATAGTTTATTCAACTTGTATCATCATTTTATAATATCTTATTTATACAAATATGACAGGTTATAGGTAATAACTTTAATTATGATATACTACCTAATGAATTTGACATATTATAAAAAATTATTGATGTAATAGTAAATTTTATTCAAATTGAACAATCGTCTTCAATACCTTATGGATTTTCCTATGAAATGATGGTTATAGTTCAATATTAAATTGATTAATACTTAAAGACACTTGTTTACTAGTAAAATAGAATAATCATTTACTACTTTGATGTGCACATAAGATGTAAAATTCACCATTGATGTTTAAGTAGATTGTTCAAAGGCATTCTTAAGAAAATACTTTTATACATTTTAACATAATCCTCTACAAATAGTCCCACAATAGCATGTCCCACTTGTGGGGACATATTGTTTTTGTCTAAGAGGGAAAGGTTCCATCTAAGATTGGTGGGTTTGATTTAAGGGGGTTAGATAAAAACCCTCGAACAATCCACCTGGCTTAAATCATTTTTCATTTTCTTGATAGAGTCTCCACTGCTAGATCAAAATGGTAATAAAAAGGTAACTTTTCTTCACCTTTAGGGGGATCAAATTATATAATTTTAAATTCATGTAATATTTAGTATTAGCTTTCTAAAATTATAATATGTAATATATTTTCTAGCATTTAATTTAAAACAAAAAAATAATGAAATTAAGTCTATTATAAAAAAATATCAAGTTTCATTTATTCATAAAATATGGGTTAATGAGTTTGACAACTTATATCATAAAAAATACCTTTTATTTGTGAATGATATAATATTGTGTAGCAAATAACTTAAATTTACCTTTACTTTTATGGCCCAACAACAACAACAACAAAACCCTTAACCAACACATTATGAAAAGAACCCATGATATGTATTGAATAAATCTTATGATATTATACAACTTTTTTTAACAGTATAATATTTAGAAATAATACTAATTAAAATAAATAAATGATTTTCAACAAATATTTATTTCAATTTAATAAATTTTTAATGATGTTTATAGATTGTGACATAAAAAATGATATTAAAAATATGATCCGCTGTAGAAATATCTTAATTCTAATTTTCGAAAAAATTTATAATACCATTATATATGTATGTGTGTGCTTGTTTTATTCATATTATTTGTGAGTGGAATGTTATTGCCCAAATGGACTTTGATGCTAGAATTTTATGAAATAAGGATCTCTTTCTTTAGTCTATAGCTCACAACTTCTTTTATTCCATTATGATTTGAATTGATAGTAGTTTTCTATCTTTTTGTTTTATTGTTCTTCTTTGAGACTTTCTGGGGTGGTTTTGTAACAAACTTCCTTGATTTTTTATTCTTTGGACTTTAATGAAACTATTGTTGTATGAAAATCATTATGTAATCCTTTAGTTTCTAATTTAATATAATTTAAAAAAAAAAAACATAATCTAAAATGATAACTTGAATTGTTTTCATAATCCTATCATGAAAGTGAAAGGCTTCTTAAAAAATTATATTGATTACTTTCAATAGAATGTAGTTAAATTGTGCTTTAATACTAACTATAACTTGTGAAAAATTTCTATTTATAATATTGTAAGGGTTATTACTAAAGATTCTAGAAAAGCTATCTTAAGAAAAAACAAGTGCCACATACTGGCCAGTACTTGCCTTAATAATTTTTAGTTTAATAATAATAATTGTTTTTTATGTTGCTTAGGATTTTTTCACAATGATTTAGTTTCATTATCCTTGTTTTTATAAGATTTAACATTTTTTTGGTTTTATGATTAAATTAATATGAATATTTATCCTTTTTGCCAAAAAAATATTATTGAAATTTAGTTTATTTTGATTATTAATTAAGGAACTACCTATTACAACAAATCATGAAGTTAAAATTTAAGCACTTATTTTAGATTCACAAAATTGTGTCGTAAATAATTTTAAAATGTGTGGTGATTCTAAAAAACCTGAGATTATGCGTTGTTCCGAGAAACCCGCCTATAAGAGGCAAAACAATATTAGCCAATCGTTTGCAACAAAAATAAGTTTTGTAAATTATAATGTTAACAAATGTCCATCTATACTATATAATAAATTAAAAAATTTTAAAGAAAGAAAAATAATTGCTTTTCATTGGTCTAAATAATTTTTTTAATAACCATATAAGCACAACAAATGAATTTTCATTACAATAGTATTGCCTAACGGCAAGTACTAATAAGTAGAATGCAAAATAAATGTATTAGAAAATAAACAAATGTAGTTAAAAAAAAATTGTATTTAATAGAAAATAAATAAATGTAGGGCCAAACCCGTACCACGTTAGCATTAATTTACACTGACAAATTAAGTTTTTTCCCCTAAGAATGAGAATGACGCCCCACATTCATGCAAAGAATATAATGTTGATATTGGTTTAACAAGATTAATCTAGGAAAATAATTCTATATAATGACTAGATCTACTTTATTAATTGAGAACATCAATTTGTATTAAAAGATAAGGAAAAGTTATAGTAACTCCCTTACCTCTCTCTCTCTCTCTCTCTCTCTCTCTCTCTCTCTCTCTCTCTCTCAAACTCTATCTTATATATGTACATAGTGTTACATATAGGGATGTGTCCCTCTTCCTTGTTATGACTAGTAGGTTTTTATCATAGACTGGTTCTAGGTGGTGTATTTTTCTTTTAATTGTTTTATCCATGGTAATCTTGCTCAAATTCTTTATTTTCACCATTAGGCTCCATTATGTTGTCATTTAGGGTTTTCAATTTAATAGGGGTTGTACATATCTATCTTCCCAACATCATCCTACAACTAAATTCATGTCTTATACTAAAAACACACTTACTCTTTGTTCCAATTTCAAAAAATGTTTTCTATCCTTCAAAATCTATAAAATTTTTTTTATCACATTTATCATAATTGTGAAAATTTATCCTTATTAAGTCAATATATTCTTGTATAAACTTCTCCATTAAGTGGAGGTGTGGTCCCATTGGAAAATGAGCCACTATAGTAGATGACTATGGTCATCAATCTTAAAAAAGACCTTTCGAGAGTGTAAAAATATATGTAGTAATTAAATGTAGTGTTGTGCCTAAGCCAAACCTTTAAAATGAATCATGATGTGTTCTTGTAGATAATACCCAAACACACAAATTAAGACATCAAATTATTATGTAATGATTACTAAAAAGAGGTTGAGTTGAAATTTATTTAAATTTCAATTTAAAAATTATATGATCATTTTAAAATATGTAAATCTGATTCAAAAATAAATAATGACTCATCCCAAAAATTTGTGATTTAAATTACTTACATACTTTCCCATAAAGTTCATCTGTCCATTGTTCATTACACCTGTCCAAGAAAGTCAATATCAATCCCAAATGAAAAGTAAAAGTGCAGAACATAATTTTCAAACTCCAATACTAAGATTAGGTACTTTTGGACCCTGATAAGGTGTTTTTTAACCCTAATAAAATTGATAAACTCCTAGAAGGTTTGTACAAATGAGCTTTTGACCCATGAGTGAACTCCAAAGTCCACTTTCTCCTTTTCTACGTGGAGGAAAGAGTAGTTTTATCTTTGAAAATTGAAGCATGGTTGTCCACTTGATACCTACTTACTTGACTACCTATGGCCCCCATTACTACCTATTCTCTAATCTCCTCAATATCAGTCCTCTGCTAAACTGAGGTTATTGAGCAGACCGACAAAAAAATAACGTACACCAAGAAGGGTTGCGGTAAGCTTTAACGTGCACATGTGCACAGGATTCATTGCATAGATCTCTTGAAAGGCCTTTAGTAGGAAGATGGTTTTCCCTACTTTGAAGTAAATACACGTTGTGGCCAAACAATGGAGTTAACCCATAAAAAAATCTGGTTCTTTCCGCATGGCAGACCCCACTTATACACGCTTACACAGTGTCCACACAGTTTAACGAATGTGGTGTTATGTCAGGGGCCCATACCCACCTAATTATTTACGAGAATCTGAAATGAAAAGAAAAGACAGTACGAAAGATTAGTAAAGTTGTTTATTATTATTTGGATTTTGATTGTGTAGATTTTTATGAAAATAAGAGAAAGGAGAAATGATTTTAACTTATATTTATTTGAATTGATTGTTTAGATTTTTATTGTCAACATTTCAAATCAAATTTCATGATCTATTATCAGAATATGAAAGTAAGAAAAGAAAGAAATGATCCTATCTTAAATTTTTCTGAAATGATCATGTAGATTTGTATTGTCAATATTTAAGATCACACTGGAGTACCATTATCAGAATATGAAAACAAGAAGAAAGAAATGATCTTAGCTTATATTTACTATATTTGATGTATATATTTCTATTGATCTATCATCAATAAATATGATCATAGATCAAATCTGAAAACGCCACAAACAAATTTTAAAAAATAAATTAAAATCATTATAAACGATAAAATCTCATCCTACATTTGCAGAGCACGCCAAGCTCCAAGTCCCAACAAATTATCCATCACTTTCCTCATTATATGATATCACAGTCCAGTCGGCGGTGTTTTACACAGTGATTGTGAATTTGTCTGGGAAACAAACGTCTCACAATAAAAACAAGCATAATGACCGCGGTTTTGTATGATATCAGAAGGTTCAAATGTACGGTCAGAAGCGTCAGATGACGTCAGAACATGCCACCCTGTGAAAGCATTAGTGCGTACTGCAGCCTGCGTGCATGCTTCATGTTACGGGTTTATGTGCACTCTACCAGTCAATAGGTTAAATTTGACGGTTATCCACTAGACATTACAAACACTTAAAATTATATAGGAGGATTAGAATTTTTTGGAATTTCCTGTATCATGTTACGGGCTTCATAGTTTCTAAAATCTATCTTAGCGAAGATAATGATAGATGATGATGGGAAATCAAAAATAAAATAGAATAGGTCAAAGATAGTTTGTAGGACAGGAAATTTCACTATTTTTATATTGTGAAGTGCAATCTTTTTCAATTTTGTTTAATAATAAGTTCTTGTGAGTTCTTCACCCAATTTTCATTAAATTGATTTTAAAAAGAAGTCACTATTAAACTATTTTTGTAGTTGACTCTAATGTCATTGTATGTGTTCATTCTACATTTCTCTGACCTTCGAAGATCCATAAGATTTTAGAATAAGCGTCAATGCCCTTATTTTGTCATGAGGATTAGGATAATATAGAAAAGAGTTTAGTATCTTAAATGTTGGTCAAGAGTTAATGTTTTTACATGGCAAGTAGTTTTAGATAAAGTTCTTCATCATGATATTCTTAAAAATTGTAGGGTTGTTGGTCAGAATGCATGTATCATCTACCTTCAAGATGAAGAAAAAGAAAAAGAAATACATCTTTTAGTCTACCCTTATGCTAGCTTTTATTGTTGTTTATGGTGTAATTTGTTGGAAAATTTATAGAGTAGTTACAATTTTATCTAGGAGCCCCCTATGAATTAGTCATGGCCCTCTTTGAAGATAAAAGCCCTCTCTCTTGTATGATATTAGTTATGGTATAATATATTGAAATATTTGGTGAGAATGTAATCAAAATATTTTTAATGTTATGATTAGACATAAGTCAGGTTTGGAATAGAATTGTGATCAATTAGAAAGAACTCTATCAAGTTTGGATTCAAGATTATCAAATAATTTCTTGATGAGAATTTATAGTTTGATAAGACTTGGTATTCTTTGGGCTTCTCCTTCTTCCACTACTTATAATAACTCTTCGAAAGGTTAAATTATTAAATTTTAACATCCTCCTTCAAGATTGGTTAAAATTAATATTGATGGATCCTGAAAAGAAAATTATGAAAAAATGTTATCATGTGAGATGTTTGTTGTGACCATAATGATAGAATTAAGTGTTGTGTTGGTTCTAATAATTTTGTTGAGACTATGATCACTCACCAAGCTCTTTTAGAAACAAAATTAAATATGTTTACTAAAACTATTTTGCAATTCGACTCAAAAATCTTGATTGATCACTTCAAAAAGAAGTCTTCATCCCACTTTCAATAATGAGTTGAATGAATGTAAGGTAGACACTAACATTTTCATTCATAGTTTCAATCTTGGCTAAATCAGTTTTAACTAGAATGATATTCAAGATTAATACTAGAAATAATCAAGATTTTCATTTCCAGTATTAATCTTGAATATCATTCTAGTTTCATTTCTAGGGCTTGAGCAAAGAGTACAAACGAATGGTGACTATGATGTCTTAATTCTTGCTAGTGTGTTGTTTCTTGTAGCGTTCTTGTTTATTCTCTTGTGATTCTTAATTATTATTTGATTTCAATGATTTTCTCGCAAGTTTTTCTTTTGACATGAAAATTTGATAACTTTTGATACTCAAATACATAGAATCCTTAGTAGAATAAGTGCTTACATCATGACTATGAGATTGAGAAGGTTCCTCCTCTCTTGTTGAGTGTTTGTTTTCAATTCATTTGAATTTCATTGATGTGACATATCCTTTTAAGATTAACAAATTTATTTAACTTAATATCGATTTAATGATTTTTCTAAAATTTTATAATAATAAAAAAGAAGAAAAAACAAATTAAAAAATCTTATTTTTCATTGTTTAACAGATTGTAGTTGTATGTGTATCTTATGATATTTTTTTAATTTTAATTAGCAAATGAAGAGCAGTCAATGATAAATGGGTGCCAATCACTTAACTCTGAAGTTACTTCTCGTGGCGGCGAAAAATTGCTTGCATGCCAATCACCAACAATTTATTATTATTATTTTTATTATTATTATTATTATCACGTTAATTTTCGTAATGTGACACATCCTTTTAAGATTAACAAACTCAAGGTTCCTCCTCTCTTGTTGAGTGTGTTTTTTTTTCTAACGTCTCGCCGTCCGTTTCACCTCTTTAAACATGTTTACGTCACCTCATTATGAACAGGCATAGGAAATATATCATATCAAAATTCTTTTTGGAGTTTATTAGGGTTTGGAATTGAGCTTTAAGCAAAAGCTATGAAAGTAACCATACTTTTCTCCTCAAGTTATGTTAGCAATGCATTTGTATAGCGTTGAATTAATGGAGGAACCCTTATGATTGATGTAAAGTATCATCTGATCTGTGATGATGGAGTAAACTCAACGGAACGGAACGGAATGGAATAGAAGAATAGTAAATTACTTAAGAGACATTTGAACACCTTGAAAAGCTTTGCACCAAGACATTAAACACGTAGACAAGGTCAAAAGCTGTTTCAAACTAATTGATTTGGAATAAAATATAGAAGGATTTGCATAAATATTGTAGTTGTTTTTAGATTTGATTGTGTGAATTTTTTTAATTAATATTTCAGACTATACTCTATGATCTTTATGTTTGTGTTTGTAATTGTTTTTTAGATTTGATTGTGTGAATGTTTTGAATCAATGTTTCAGATTCCATGGTCTTTATGTTATCTAATATGCTGATGATCAAATGTAGAAGCAACTACATTAATCTAAGGAATTGTGCAAATCTACTAGCATTAGCATGTGTGAATCTTTAATCGGTTCCATAGTCATTGTTGAATCAGCTTTCACTTCTCTTTGTGTTAGTAGTTGATTTTTTTTTTTTTGTTTTTTGTTCTTAATGAAGGGTTTTATGTCAAAGTCAATACTTTTGCATTCTATTGTTTAGTATAAATCTAAGTTGATATTTTTTGGTTGATAGTAAAGAATTGTTGGATATCAGTTCCATCAAAGTCCTTGGGAACCCTATCCCATCATCTTTTAGATATTTATTTTACTTGTGAAAATTTTTAAATTTTCGTCAATAACATAATCAAGAAATATACCATTACCCTCATCAATTATATCTTTTAATAATTATAATTTTTTTTTACTTTTACAATATAATTACCATACATATACAACTTAATTTCTTACCATATTTTATTTTTATTTATATAAAATAGAATTGTTGCTTAAAATACCTAATTTAATTGTTTCCTAATTGAAACAATCAGAATCAAACTTTAAGGTGCATCTCCTTCCACTCTAACGACGGAAGTATTATTAAAATAGTTTATATTTTATTGTGAGATAATCTTATGGACAAGTAATAGATCTAGTTCTTTAATAATTTTTTTTAAAGTGTTCTAGAAAATCTCATCTAACTGAAATTGTTATTTTCCATGTATATATCAATGGGACTTCTATTTGTCTATAAGTTACCTTAAGACTTCCATGATTTTATTTTTAATCTTTTTAATTGTTTTAATG
Organism: Cryptomeria japonica; assembly: GCF_030272615.1. Classification (NCBI taxonomy): domain Eukaryota; kingdom Viridiplantae; phylum Streptophyta; class Pinopsida; order Cupressales; family Cupressaceae; genus Cryptomeria; species Cryptomeria japonica. Next base: position 523,408,521 of record NC_081413.1, read on the forward strand.
ACATGTAATTAGGGATAATGTTTCTTTGTATATTGGTATTAATAAATATTGGTAATTTTTTGAAATAAAATTATTAATATTAGCATACATTTCTTAACTCAAGATGAAATCTTTTGAAGACAAAAATCTAGGGAAACTTGGCTAAAACATGGAGATCGGAACACAAAGTTCTTTCATAATAGCACCAAGCAGAAAAGATGGGTAAACCGAATTTCTAACATTAACAACTCCTAAGGAGTAAATCTGGTAGACCCGTCTGAGGTGGCAGTGGAAGCTGTAAAGTTATTTGAAGACATCCTCAACAACACTGCCGACTCCAACCTTAGGTGCCGACTTAATATAATTAGAAATATTCCAAAACTCATTAAGGCAGAACACAACATATGTCTGCTTGAGAAATTTACAGAGGAGGAGGTCAAATCTGCCCTTATGAAAATGAATCCAGATAAGCCTCCGGGCCCAGATGGCTTCCCTACTAGCTTCTTCCAAAAATGTTGGGGATTTATGGGTCTGGAGATAAACGAGGCCTTAGAGGGTGTTAGAAACTCAGGTAAGTTATTGAAGGAGATCAACAATACTTTCGTAGTGCTGATTCCAAAAAAAGAGAAACCAGATAGCTTCAATGATTATAGGCTCATAGCTCTTTGTAACAACTTTATAAACTACTTACCAAAACTTTAGCAACTAGACTTCAGAGACTTCTCCCTATCATAATTAGCAAAAAACAAATAGGCTTTGTGCGTGACAGATCAATCTGTGACGGGGTAATAATAGCTTAGGAAGCTATACACTCGGTCTGGCTTAATGGAGCACCAAGCATGCTGGTCAAATTAGATATTAGTAAAGCTTATGACAAAGTGGATTGGAGATTTTTATGCAAATGTTTGGAAGCATTTGGCTTCACCAAATTTTGGATCAACCTTATTTTTGAATGCATTTCCACCCCCAAATTCTCTATTATGGTCAATGGCACACCTAAAGGTTTTTTTAGTAGCTCTAAGGGACTAAGGCAGAGAGACCCTATGTCTCCTTTCCTCTTCATCATTATGGCAGAGGCTCTAGGGAGGTCCATCTCAAAGGCTAGGGAATAGGGTGGGGTGATAGGTATACCCATTACCAGTGGTCTTACTCCCATCACCCACCAGCAATTTGTAGATGAAACAATGCTTTTTGGGTGAGGCAACATTAGGGAAGCAAGGGCCTTCAAAGGTATCCTCAAATCCTACATGGAAGCCTCGGGTCAAGAGGGAAATTTGGAGAAGTCAGTTGTGTTCATGTTCAACATAGAAACCGCATTCGAGGAAGAGATTTGCAAGGCCTTGGAGATCAAGCCTGGTCTCCTCCCTTACAAATATTTAGGCATCCCTCTGGATAAAGGAAGTAGGACATCAAAGTCTTGAGACCACCTGGTGGAAAAAATCAAGATGAATATGAACACCTGGAAAGGGAGATGGTCGTCCTTCGCAGGCAGGGCAACTTTGGTCAAATCAGTTCTGGCAACAATGTCCATTTACCAACTTTCTTGTCACAATTTATCGACCAAAAAACCGGATGAGCTAAATAATCACCTTAGGACGTTCTTTTGGGAAGGTGTCAGTGAAGATAATAAATTATCACTCCTATCTTGGGATAAGATTTGTAGACCAAAGGAAGAAGGAGGTGTCGGCATTAAAAATATTCATGACCAAAGAAGGGCCCTTGGGGAAAAGTTAGTATGGAGAATGTTCGGACATCCCTATTTAAAATGGGCAAGAATATTGTACCATAAATACATTAATGAAGATAACCCTTTCCAAATATTTAGAGAAAACAAGCTGCCTAGAGGCTCCCGCATATGGAACTTTATGCTGGAGTGTAGAAATATTATCTCAGATAAACTCACTTGGAACCTAGGGTCTGGGGAAGATGCCTTGTTTTGTCAGACTCTTGGGGAGGGTATAAGGTGATCGAGAAAATATATGACTTTGGGCCTACAAGAGGAATCCTTGAATCAAACAGAGGAAAATTGTTAGGGAACTACATCTCCCCCTTAGAGGAGGGAGTGGGGTGGCAATGGATAGTCAGAGAAAATGAGGATATCCCTATTAGGGATAAAGACAAACTCATGGAAATTTTAAGAGAAAGAAACATCACCTTTAGTCTTGGCAAGGATAGGCTTGTGTGGGATGGCTCCATGAATGGGGATTATAACTCTAAGGATGGGTATTCTCACATCACTAAAGCCCACCTTAGACCCAAGACAAAGCTACCTCTGAAACTCTGCTGGGATAGATATTGGCTACCCAAGGCTGGAGTCTTCACATGGATTGCTCTCCAGAATAAGCTCTTGACCACTGAAAAATTTAGAAGGATGGGGTATGAAGAACCTAGTAAGTGCCCTCTCTATGAAAAGGATGAAGAAGGCACAAACCATCTCCTCCTCAATCGCACCTATGCATACCAATGTTGGGTTTGGTTTACCCAGAAACTAGGTTGGTGCTCTACCTTTCCCCAAACTATTTTAGGAATGCTCAAAGCTTGCCCTATCCTATGAAGAGGTTGTCTATTTGAAGGCTTATGGATTTCTCT